>NC_048225.1:84922061-84922492 GCF_002007445.2 Ailuropoda melanoleuca
GATCCCATAACGACGGGATCACGCCCTGAGCAGAAGGCAGACGCTTAACCGCTGTGCCACCCAGGCGCCCCGATTCATTTTATTTTTAAAGGATTTTATTTATTTGAGAGAGAGAGAGTGAGTGAGTGAGAGAGACAGCACACAAGCAGGGGCAGAGGGAGAGGGGGAGGGAGAAGCAGACTCCCTGCTGAGACGAGGTTCTCCATCCCAGGACCCTGGGATCATGACCTGAGCAGAAGGCAGACGCTTAACTGACTGAGCCACCCAAACGCCCCTGTACCTTATTCATTTTAAAACCAAAGTAAATATTTTAAGAAAACTGTACATCAGATAGAATCTCTTGCCACAAGACTGTTAGTCAAGCAGCTGGAAACAGAACCGAACTTCTTCACAGTTTTTTAACGTTGAATCGAGCCTACAGCCTGCTCCAA
>NC_048225.1:84924689-84945572 GCF_002007445.2 Ailuropoda melanoleuca
GATCCCATAACGACGGGATCACGCCCTGAGCAGAAGGCAGACGCTTAACCGCTGTGCCACCCAGGCGCCCCGATTCATTTTATTTTTAAAGGATTTTATTTATTTGAGAGAGAGAGAGTGAGTGAGTGAGAGAGACAGCACACAAGCAGGGGCAGAGGGAGAGGGGGAGGGAGAAGCAGACTCCCTGCTGAGACGAGGTTCTCCATCCCAGGACCCTGGGATCATGACCTGAGCAGAAGGCAGACGCTTAACTGACTGAGCCACCCAAACGCCCCTGTACCTTATTCATTTTAAAACCAAAGTAAATATTTTAAGAAAACTGTACATCAGATAGAATCTCTTGCCACAAGACTGTTAGTCAAGCAGCTGGAAACAGAACCGAACTTCTTCACAGTTTTTTAACGTTGAATCGAGCCTACAGCCTGCTCCAAACTCGATGGACAGCGTGGATGTTAGGCACAAGGACTTGAAACAGTACAGAAGATCTTATCTGAGTCCCAGGTCCTAACACTTCCCATGTAACTTCGGGCTTGTTTTAGGCCTCAGTTTTCTTGTTAGTGGAACAAGTCACTTAATTGATAAGTCTCTCCATAGAATCTTACTAAGGATGGACTTCTAAAACTTCATGAAATACATCTACTTCTCAGAGTGAGGTGCTCATTGCCTGTCTCTCTTTCTAGTCATCAAATAGGATGTGCCCTGTTCTCTGAACTAAGACAAACAAAACGGACTAGAGTGCTCTCAAGGGACTTCACCATGGCGGTGGTGGTGGGGAGAAATACAGTGAAGAGGAAGGTGGGAGGTGATAATCAGTATTATGAAGAAACAGAGGGCATGGACGAGGAAAGAGAGTGGTGAGGGTTTCAGCTTCGGACCAGGGGTCAGGGAAGCCCTCTCTAACTTTTGAATGAAATGCCAGTGGGACACAGGAGTCCCCAGGGGAAGTACATCCCAGACAGAGGAAGTAGCAAATTCAAAGCCTCTGCATTTGGAAAGGAGCTCGTCTTGTCGTAGGAACAGCAGAAAGCCAATGTGGTTAGAGAGGAGTGAGCAATGGATCTTATGGGAAGAAGGAGGGCAGGGAGGTAAGTGGGGTCACGTCACGGAGGGATTTATAGGCCACTGTAAGGACGTGGGCTTTTACTCGGAATGAGAAGAGACATCATGGGGAGTTTTGAGCAGAGGAGTTACGTAATGTGATTTCTCTGACTGATTGCTGTGTGGACAATGGCTTGCAAGAGGAACAAGAGAGGGAGCAGGAGGTCAGTTAGGAAGGTAGAGCGCTACAATCCAGGTCAGGGATGGCGTGGGCTAGGGGGTACCTGGAGGTAGTGAGAAGGGGTTGGGTTACAAATACATTTTGAAGGTAGAGCTGACAGGACTTGCTGTGGGATAGGAGGAAAAAAGTGGCTTGAAGGATGACTCCAAGATTTCTGACCTGAGCCACAGAAAGAATGGAATTGCCACTATTGAGACAGGGAAGACCGGGGGAACACATGTGAGGGCGACATGCTAAATTTGAAATCTAAGTGCAGATATCAAATAGACAGATGAATGAATTATCACAATCATAACTGCTATTTGTTAAATGAGGCCTTTACTTACCTGCCAGGCACTTAAGAACTTTATATATGTTACCTCATTGAAATCCACACAGTAATTCCTGAGCGAGGTACTATAATCATGCTCATTTTGCAGATGGCAAGACTGAGGCTCTGGGAGATGAAGTCTGTGCTTAGGCCAAATGTCTAACATTTAGCGGATGGCTTTCTCCCTGAAGACAGAGCCCTGCTGTTCCAATGTTGCTGTACAGCCACTGGAGGAGGCTGGGCTTCAGAATGACCCAGCTGAGTTCCTGCTCCCAAAGGGAGTCTGCTTTGGGCTTTATTACATCAGTTGCCTCGACCTCTTTTTATCTTCATTCCACGGGCACCCTGAAGGTTGTTAAATTCAAGTCAGAAGTATCATTTATTATTTAAGAGCAGAAAGACACTGGTGGCATATATTTACAACATATTTTACTTCTGAGGGTTACAAATAATTTTTAGTGCCAAATACTATCATTTCAGGAGAGCAGTAAGAAGTGTCATCTGATGAAGTTATTGTTTTCAGAGGACATAAACGTGTATGCTGATCCTATGGCCATGACTGTCCGTTTTAATAGCTGAGTGAGGCATTTGGCCATGAATTTTCACTTCTAGCCTATCCTAATCAGAAGCCAGCTTCTTACTTGTGATGCTACCGCACCAGGGAAGTTTTTCCATTCATATATCTTGATAGCCTTTAGATGAACAAGCAGAAGTAGAATCATGATGTTCTCATTTGCATAAGCATCTCCCTGACAGGTCATCAGATATCTTTTATTGTTCTTGGGTACATTTCATGGGCTGCTGAAGGCATGCATAATCATCTCTAGCAATTCATCTTCTTACCTAGCTTAATGGCCCCTATTACATTGCAGGAGAATGATGGAGTGAAAAGGCAGTGTGTCCAGGGCCTGCCTGCTTAAGAATGTGGAGTAAATTACAGTGGGGAATAAATTACATTAGCTCTTTCTCATTATTCAGTTAGCTTTTGCAAATTTCATCTCACTAGGCTAAACAATCCTGGATGGCCTGCAAAAAATAATTGCGCACCTTGTCACCAACATGCTCAGATTCCTTGTTCAGCATCAGGCTAATAGGTGAGCAACATAAAGCCACGAATTCTGCATTAACAGAGACTCCTCTGCACTAGTGGGTCAGGCTGATACAGTCACTTGAGTGTGGTGAGTGGGGTCCTTTATCTTTGTACCTCTTGATTTTTTAAACTATGTATATAGTTATAGTTATATATAGTTATATACATGTATAGACAGATAATAGTATATAACTATTTGGGAGATAAATCAGATAAAAAAATCATTATCTTGATTGAGTTGCTTTAAATAAACAGTCCATTGAATTATCTCTTCATTGCTTCTTTCTTGGCCTCCCTTCCGCAATGCTGAGGGCAGTAGCGATGGTGATGATTGCTCTCTGCTTGGTGGTGCAAGAGCCTTATTTATGGCTGGTCTGCAGCGGAGAGGGACCCAAACCCAGTTCTACATAATTTCTAGAAATATCATCATCCTCAATTTCCAGATTAGAAGTGGAGACTTAAATGCTAGCTTGTGATTTCACCCTGGAATATGTGCAATTCCTGTTCCTAATAGCATCATCCTAGTTCAGTTTTGATAGTTACTCTGAAGGAAAGCATTATCACAAGATTAGTAACTACTTTCTCTTGAGAGGGAAGTGCAGGGTGCTAGTGCCTTGGATCATATTTTGTATACAAATCTGTATACTGCCACTCCACATCGTATCACAAACAATTCCTTTATCACTAAATATTCTGCTAAAGCATAAGTTTTATTGGCTTTGGAGGCCACTAGGTTCCCTATATCCTATAATTCACTTGGCCATTCTTTTATTGGACATGCAGGTCATTTTCAAATTTTCATTATTACAAATAATATTTTAATGAGCATTCTAATGCATAAATAATTATAAGCAGCTCTGATTATTTTCTTAGAAGTTCTTCCTAGGTGTCAAAGAGTGTGAACAACTTAGACAATTATAACTTTAAAATGAGAGGCATACTGTGTGCACAGTGTATCAGCCTGGAACACAGTAGCTAATCTGAGCTTTTAGGAGGAGAGATTTTATCTTACATCTTTTCCTACCACCTTTGTATTCCATGATATCTGTCCTCAATGCTTGTTTGTTGAATGAATAAATGAATGAATGAATGAATGAATGACTAAATATTTGCTTTGGACTGGAGTTAATCGAATCTAGACCTCTTTCAGGCAGGAATATGTCTGAGTTAGCCCATTCTAAATACCGTATATACCTAAGAATTTCTTGAAAAAAAAATCCATAAGCAGTTTTAATGATGATTATTGTATTTGGCAATTTTTATTCCTAAAGATCTTTTCTTCCTGCTGCATATTCTTGAGTATCCTGATTGTGTTTATCCAGGAGTAGGTTGAATAACCAAATAATCTGAGAGTCCTTTTTCCATCCCCATTGTTTTTCTACTTCACCACTATTTGGGGGAACTACTGTGTATGTCTCACAGTTTCAGGAGATTATGATAAAGGAATAAATATCATCTGCTTACTTTTGGAGGGGAATTTAAAGGTCATTAAAGGTCATCGTATGCTTGAATGTTCTTAAAAAAGCTTGTGAGCAGCTTTCAATAACTCTGGTAACAGGAAACTCATTATCTCCTAAAGCCAATCTATCCATATTTGGACTGTTATTTTGTTAGTGAACTGTGCCAGAACAGAATTCTTCCTAGTTTCTATGCCTGCCTCTTGGCTCACACTTAGCTCATGGACCAGGCCTTCTGCCCCCGTTTCTTAGCCAGTCCCAGTCAACCCTCCCAGGTCTCTGGCCCTTTGTTAGCACCCAGCCTTCTGTGTGTATAAGAAGGGAGCTCAATCTATAAAAATCAGGGTTCAAACCCAGGTCTCCCTGGGCAAAGCCTCTTTTAGTTTTTTATTATGGTAAAATATACACAATGTAATATTTATCTTTTTAGCCATTTATGAATATGCAATTCAATGCCATCAAACGCATTCACAATGTTGTATAACTATCACCACTATCTATACCCCAAACTCTTCATCATCCCCAACAAAAACTCTGTACCCGATAAATAATAACCTCTTTTTTACTTTCTGTCTATGAAGTTGCCTATTCTAGGTCCCTCTTACAAGAGGAATCATATAATATTTGTCTTTCTGTATCTAAAGCCAGACGTCTTTTTACTATAGTACCTTACCTTCACAGGATCACGTTCCACCATAAATGCATTTTGTCTATTTAAACTTCTTAAACCCATTCAGTTCCAAGAGCTGCCACGCTTTTACAAATACCTCAAAGGCCTTGCCTGCATGTCAGTTGCTTCAACAGAAATCAAGTCAGGAGAAACAATGCATTTCTTTGTCTTCAATTCTAAACTCCTCTAGGCAATTGTGCCTTCCTGTTGTGCCAGATTTCCTTCTATGAAAATATGAAGAGTGGAGAATATATGTCCCCCTCCCCGATCCCCAGTAGCAGTCATTCTGACTTTGATCCACTTTTTAAAAGAAATGCCTCTAAGTGTGCCTGGCTGGCTCAGTCAGTGGAATGTGGGACTCTTGATCTCGGGGTTGTGAGTTCGAGTCCCATTTGGACCTACTTAGAGATGACTTAAGAATAAAACCTTTAGGGGCGCCTGGGTGGCTCAGTTGTTGAGCGACTGCCTTCGGCTCGNTAAAAAAATAAAACATGAAGAAAACCCAAAAGAAATGCCTCTATTGTTTCTCTAGTAAATTTGATAGTTGCTCTTAGTTTGACACTATGATTTTTTTATTTTGAAATTTCAAGCCATTCCATTAATATCAGCTCCTGATATAACAACGAAGCTCAAAGTCTTGTAGATTGCAAAATCTGCATCCATTCCTCCTCTTCCTTTTTTGAGAGTCAGATCAACGTGTGTTCACCCAACTCTTCCAGTACCTCTGTTGGTCGCAACAGCTTAGCACTCTTACCGGTGAGTTTTCTCAGTGCTCTGGATTGTAGTTATTTTCTTTTTAAGATTTTATTTATTTATTTGACAGAGAGAGAAACAGCCAGCGAGAGGGGGAACACAAGCAGGGGGAGTGGGAGAGGAAGAAGCAGGCTCCCAGCGGCTGATATGGGGCTCGATCCCAGAATGCCGGGATCACGCCCTGAGCCGAAGGCAGACGCTTAACAATTGAGCTACCCAGGCGCCCCTGGATTGTAGTTATTTTACAGTGTCCCACTGCTTACTTTAAACCTCCTTACCCATCTTGGGATTTCATTTTCTCTTACCATATTAGATCTTCCATTTTAAGTCCCAGATCATTCTTCTTGGAAGAGAAGACAAGTACAAAAATAATTGTGGAGTATTTCTTTCTCTTTGTTATTTCAGCAACAACATGTCAATGGTGCCAAACATCTGACTTACCTTTTTCTGGTATTCTTTTTGCTCCTAACAAATTATAGGTCTCAATCTATTTGTCACTATTTTTAGAGCACTTTTCTTACCTTTGTCCTTGGGGAGCTCTTCTTTCTATTTTTTACTGAAGCCCTATTGGAATCAGAGATTGGACTTCTACCTTATCATTTTTGTATCATCTATAATTTCCAATTTTGATTTCTTCTAAGTTGGGAAAGATCTTATAAAAAAAATCACAGAATCCATCTAGATCTATGTTTTTTTGTGGCTTTGAAGTTTTCAAACAGTTTACTGTTGAATTACTTACACCTAATTTAATAATTCTTAGTAAAACTCTTTATCAAAATTTTCCAAAACTTTTAACATAGTTAACAGTTATCGTCCCTTTGCACTAATATTTAGTCAGTCTGTATAATATTTAACTTAAATTACTTATCCACAATATCCAGTATAACTGGCAGGGATAGGTATGGAGTATTTGGTTTTTTGTTTTTAAAGATTATTTATTTGACAGAGAGACAGTGAGAGAGGGAACACAAGCAGGGGCAGAGGGTGTGGGAGAAGCAGGCTCTCCATAAGCAGGGAGCTGGATGCGGGGCTCAATCCCAGGTCCCTGGGATCATGACCTGAGCCGAAGGCAGACGCTTAATGACTGAGCCAGCCAGGAGCCCCAGGTCTGGAGTATTTGATATGCACAAAACATGGCAGGCAAAGCAGAGATGCTAGACAGTATATCGAACTTGAGCCCTGGGTCCCTGCGTATCGGCAAGTGTGTGTTACAAAAATTGTGATAGCTTTGGATGAGTGCGGGATGGTTAAGGAGGCTCTGTCATGTGCTATCATGATATCATTGCTTCCACCTGAGTTTCATTAAAGGCAGACCTCAGGAATAAATGTGGATTTGGTGCTAGGCCACTGCAATACAGTGAATACTGCTAAAAAGCAAGGCAAATGAAGTTTTTTGGTTTCCCAGCACATATAAAAGATATGTTTACACTGTACTGTAGTTTATTAAGTGTGCAATAACATTATGGCAAAAAAACCCCACCAAAGTACATACCTTAATTTAAAAATACTTCATTGCTAAAAAATGCTAACTATCATCTGAGGTTTCAGTGAGTCGTAATCTTTTTGCTGGGGGAGGGTCTGGCCTCCATGCTGATGGCTGCTGACTGATAAGGGTGGTAGTAGCTGAAGGCTGGGGTGGCTGTAACAATTTCTTAAACTAAGACAAGAGTGAGGGTTGCCAAATTGATTGGCTCCTCCTCTCATGAATAATTTCTCTGTAGCATGAGAGGCTGTTTGATAGCATTTTACCCTCAGTGGAATTTCTTTCAAAATTGTAGTCAGTCCTCTTAAACCTTGCCTCTGCTTTATCAACTAAGTTTATGGAATTTTTTAAATCCGTTGTAGTCATTTCAACATAGCTCACAGCATCTTTCCTAGGAGCAGTTTCCATCTCAAGAAATCACTTTCTTTGCTCATCCATAAGAAGCAATTCCTCATTTGTTAAAATTTTATCATGGGGGGCGCCTGGGTGGCTCAGTCGTTATGTGTCTGCCTTCAGCTCAGGGCGTGATTCTGGGTGCTGGGATCAAGCCCCACATCAGGCTCCCTGCTGGGAGCCTGTTTCTTCCTCTCCCACTCCCCCTGCTTGTGTTCCCTCCCTCACTGGCTGTCTTTCTCTCTGTCAAATAAGTAAATAAAATCTTTTAAAAAAAATTTTATCATGAGATCGCAGCAAGTCAGTCACATGTCCAGGCTCCACTTCCAAGTCTAGTTCTCTTGCTATTTCTACGACATCCACAGTTACTTCCTTCACTGAAGTTTTGAACCCCTCAAAGTCATCCATGAAGGTTAGAGTCAGCTTCTTCCAAACCCCTATTCATGCCGATATTTTGACCTCTTTCCACGAATCATGAATGTTCTTAATGGCATCTTAATGGTGAGTCCTTTCCAGAAGGTTTTCAACTTATTTTGCCCAGATCCAACAGAGGAATTACTATCTATGGTAGCTATAGCCTTACAAAATGTATTTCTTGAATAATAAGACTCGAAAGTTGAAATTACTCTTTGATCCATGGGTTGCAGAATGGGTGTTGTGTTAGCAGGTATGAAAACAACATTCATCATGTTGTCCATCTCCATCAGAGCTCTTGGGTGACCAGGTGTATTGTCAATGAGCAGTGATACTTTGAAAGGAATCTTTTTTTTCTGAGCAGTAGGTCTCAGCAGTGGGCTTAAAATATTCAGTAAACCATGCTGGAAACAGATTTGCTTTGTTGTTCCATTTCTAGAGCATGGGCAGAGTAGATTCAGCATGATTCTTACGAGCCCTAGGATTTTCAGAATGGTAAACGAATACTGGCTTCAATTTACAGTCACCAGCTGCATTGGCCCCGGACAAGAGAGTCAGCCTGTCCTTTGAAGTTTCAAAGTCAGGCATTGACTTCTCTGTAGCTTTGAAAGTCCTAGATGGCATCTTCTTCCACCATAAGGCTGTTCCATTTATATTAAAAATCTGTTGTTTAGTGTAGGCATCTCTGCGGATTGTCCTAGCTAGATCTGGATAGCTTGCTGTAGTTTCTATATCAGCATCTGCCGCTTCACCTTGTACTTTTGTGTTACGGAGATGGCTTCTTCCCTGAAGCCTCACGAACCAACCACTGCTAGCTTTAGACTTTTCTTCCGCAGCTTCCCCACCTCGCTGTCTTCATAGAATTGAACAGAGTTAGGGCCTCACTCTGGATTAGGCTTTGGCTTAAGGGAATGTTATGGCTGTTTGATCTTCTGTCTAGACCATTAAAACTTTCTCCAAATCAGCAATAAGACTGTTCTGTTTTCGGGGCGCCTGGGTGGCACAGCGGTTAAGCCTCTGCCTTCAGCTCAGGGCGTGATCCTGGCGTTATGGGATCGAGCCCCACATCAGGCTCTTCTGCTATGAGCCTGCTTCTTCCTCTCCCACTCCCCCTGCTTGTGTTCCCTCTCTCGCTGGCTGTCTCTCTCTCTATCAAATAAATAAAAATAAAATCTTAAAAAAAAAAAAAAAAAAAGACTGTTCTGTTTTCTTCTAATTTGTGTGTTCACTGAAGTAGCATTTTTAATTTTCTTCAAAAACGTACATTCACAACTTGGCTAACTGTTGGGTGCAAGAGGCCTAGCTTTCAGCCTGTCTTGGCTTTTTGACAAAGCTTATTTCTAGCTTTTGATTTAAAGTGAGAGAGGTATGACACTTCCTTCACTTGATCACTTAGAGGCCACTGTGGGGTTATTAATTGGCCTATTTCAATATTGATGTGCCTCAGGGAATAGGGAGGCCTGAGAAGAAGAGAGGTGGAGGAATGGCCATCAGTGGGGCAGTCAGAACACATACACTTATCAATCAAGTTGGCCTTCATATATGGGCATGGTTCATGGTGCTGCGAAACAATTACAATAATAATATCAAAGATCCCTGATCACAGATCACCATGACAAAATAATAATAATGTTTGCAATGTTGGGAGAATAACCAAAATGTAACACAGAGATACGGAGTGAGCAAATGCTTTTGGAAAAATGGTGCCAATAAACTTGCTTGATGCAGGATTGCCACAGACCTTCTATTTCTAAAAAACACACTGTATCTATGAAGCACAGTAGAACCAAGGGCAGTCAAAGGAGGCATACCCGTATTTCACTTCACTAGCTGATATCTTCGTTGTTTAGAATTAGATCTAAGTAGCAGTTCCCTGGTTACTTCCTCTATCTATAAGGAAAGAAAGTCGCTATCCAGGCCAGGCAGTAATTTGTCAGACATTCTGCTCTTAGTTTAGAGCCTCCAATCAAATGTTTGGGTGGTTGAAGTTTCCCATCACAACTGTTTTGTGCCTCTTGCCAGCATTGTAAACTAAATTAGGAACACATCATCCATTTCTTCCATTTGGCCTGATAGTCTAGTGATATCAATTTTATCAACAGAACAATATCTTTTCCTCTTATCTAATCCTTATTCGAATGTCTCTTCATCATCCTTTACCACCTGGATTTTCACACAGATGTTAAGTGATATTTCTTTACCTCCCTTCTTTACAGATATCTCTTTGGAATACTGCCACCTCCCAGTAATTATTATGAGATTCTATGTACCATTTTATTCTCAAATTCGCATGATATGTACTGGGCCCATACAGCTACGAGACCCTTGAGAGTATCATTTTGGGAAGTTTTCCCAATTGTTTACTTATAGGAATCTCATGGCTCCTCCTGAACTATTCTTTTTCCCGTGACCTGACTGAAGACCTTTCTGGTAAGGTTTCATGTGTTTACATGAGCATTTTGCTTTTTTCCCCCTTCCATATTCAATTTAAAGACTACCTAGTGGTCTCAAAGACTTCTTTCCCTGTCCTCATGAGATGTACTCCAGCCCTACCCAAAGGCCATCACTGTGGCACATAAAGGCATCAAACAGAGCATGACATCCCATTCACCAGTTATCTCTTAATAGTAGGCTGTTCCCCAGTATTCTCACTTTTCCAAAGTCCTAACTGTTGAGGGGAAGAGGTATAAGAACTGCACTTGCGCTCCTGGGTCTTTTAGTCTCCAGCCTGTGACTTCTTAGGTGCAAATGATGCTCCTTTTGTCTTCTAGGAGTGTGACTCATTCCTTAGAGGATTCAAGGACTGAATCATAGGTTAATAGGAATTAGTATGTTTCAGTAGACTATCATATTCCAGAACTAGTCACCAGAAAGATGGACAGCAAGCATGACTGACCATATCTTACCTGTGTAGTGGTTTCTGTACAATGTGGCAGGGATAAATGTAGTTAACGATTTTTCCATATTTCTTTTTGGAAGATCATCCTACCCACCCTATCTCAATTTTTGTGATAAGCTTCAAATCCTGAGCTTTCTTTTTTCCCTTTGGGTCATGTTCTTCCACAGTGAACTCTACTCTTACATATCACCCCCAGTGTTGATAGTATAATGCTCTAAAAAAGTTGGCATTTGATAAAGGTTTTTTAAGTTAATTAATTCATATAAGATTCCACTAACTCTATGAGCAAAGATTGTGGAAGTCATTTTTGAAATGTAATTTGCAGTTGCTGAATTATTGGTTCTGACTTGCTACACTACATTTCCTTAGCAAATTGCAAATATTCACCCAGTAAGATACGTGGTAGAGTTCTAAACAGTATGGTTGGTTTTTTCTGTGTCCTTCAGCACTAACCTTTGCTAGCTTCATTAATAAATCCCAAATCCAACTTCTGTGTTGCTATTAAGAAAGTAAAAATTTCTCTCTAAGAAATGGCAATGTGTTGGTATATTACAGTTGCAGTGATCAGAAGCCATATATTAATTTCAAAGAGCTACCATTTTGAAAATTGAATTCAAGTCTGAACCAAAATATGAATAAAGTTTAGATGTAATCTCCTCTATTCCTTTACTCTTTTAGGACCAGCCCCATTGTTTTCCATGTGTTGGCCAATGCAGGCTTCCCACAGAACACATTTGTGATCTAACTTTGTAACTGAGAATATTAGTCTTGCTAGCTGCAGAAAGATTCCGCACAGACATCTCAATCAAAATGACTTGGGGCCAGGGAACTGGAATTGGCAGAATTTTGTGTCTGTATACATTTTTCTGGAATCCCAAACTTTCAGCATATTATTAAAGGGGCTTATGACCCCAAAAGCTGAACCATTTTTTTCTAGACAGATTGCAAGAAAAAGTATCACTTTCTCTCCAAAATAAGCAAAACACATAGCTCATATTCTCATTGATGTTCTTGTCACGGCATGTTTCTTTTTCCTGTTCTGGGTTGAGGATTTTTCTGAAGCATCATTGATTTTGAAGTCACATGGAGGTGCCTTTCTCGTGTTTGATGTGACAAATCACAGGGGCTGGCTGTATTGTTGGTGCACAGAGTTACAGAGTTTGAGGGTGAGAGACTGCTCCCCCCAGTCATTACCATGGTTCTAAATGTGGGCAGTCAGGCATATCAGTAACAGCATGCAGGAGAAATGTGATTCTTTTAAAAATGGCAACTGTCAGCATATTTTTTACTGCACATATGTCTAATACTGAAGTTAACCCATTAAATATATTTATAAAGATTTCCTCAAACAAGGTGATGACATTCCAGGCTTCTGTCTCTTTCATTTACGTTCTTCCTGCTGTGCTACAGATTTGCTCCAAAGATAGTGTTTTTGTATTTTATAACCTGCAAAATGCATCTCATCTTTTAAGCTGAAAACATCTAAATGGACTAAAGAAAGCATAACTTAAATGCACACAGGAAGTGGAAAGATACAGTAATTACTATGTTCTCTTTCTGATAGTTTATTATTGTATTTCGTGGCCTACATAGCTTTCGTTATGAACTCTATTGGCTCCCCGATAAATTGTTCTACAGGTCACTAATTTTTTTGTATTTGAGTCAGTGATAATTCAGGGACTTCAGGAAACTAAGTTGTACCACTTAATTTGTTTTTTTCAAACTACAGGCTCTATTATGTGCTAGGCATTGTCTTTTTTTTTTTTTTTAAGATTTTATTTATTCATTTGAGAGAGAGTGGGAGAGACAGAGAGAACACAAGCAGGGGGAGGGAGAAGCAGACTCCCCCACTGAGCTGGGAGCACCCGACATGGGCCTTGATCCCAGGACTCCGGGATCATGACCTGAGCCAAAGGTAGACGCTTAATCGTCTGAGCCACCCAGGTGCCCCAAGGAGTTGTCTTAATACAGTTTCTGTCATTGGGCTGTGAGCTGTGGGAAGATGAGTCAAGGTCAGTTCTCTGCCTTAACATCACCTATGTTTGAGCTGTCTTCATATCCTCCCTTATGGTTGAAAACTTCCCTCTTCTCCTGAGAACTGGGAACATCCTTCTTATGGGAGACTTACCTGCCCTCTGCACTTCCCTGTAAGAGTAACTGACCCCATCAACCCAGCCATAACCTCAAACACTTGAATTACAGTCTTGCCCATCATCACTTGTACTCTCACACATCTTTCCAGATCCTAGGAACACAATTCTTGATGGGACTGATACCTTCATGCAACTCATTTCTTAAAGAGAACTGCCGAGACCAGATCCAAATTCAGGGTGAGGAGGTCAGAAAGCTGCAGAGGGATGAAGAATTTACTACAAGTTAGAGCCAATATGATCTCCTTCACCTCCCAGTGGCTGGCCTTTTTGTTTATGCAGTTCTCTGTGCCTGAGATTTTTTCTACCGTCATCTCTGCCATCAGTTATTTCCCTTGGAAGTCTAACTCTCCTCTGCACTCCAAGAGCCTTGTCTCGGCACTTATGTGGTGCCCAGTGCACCCCGCCTTGAACTGGACATGTTGTATCTCACCTCTGCCTCAGCTCCGAATTGCATTCTTTATAACTCTGTGGCTTCTGGTACAGTTGCATTTAATGGCAACTCAACACACGTTTACTGAATATGGAATGAATGTTAATTAGGGCAAGAGAAGACAATTATTGGAAAAGTTGAGCAAAAATCATCCCTAATCCTTGCCAGATGGAATGGTAGTCAATTTTTTAAAAGATTTTATTTATTTAAGAGAGAGGGAAAGAGTGTGAGTGTGAGGGCGAGCACAGGAGGTGGGGGGGGGAGTGGGAGTGGGAACGGAGTGCAGAGGGACAAGCAGACTCCCCTGCTGAGCGGGGAATTTGACACAGGCTCCATCCCAGGACCCTGAGATTGTGACCTGAGCCAAAGTCAGATGCTTAACGAACTGAGCCACCCAGGCACCCCAGGGATGCCTTCAGGAGTAAATAAGCCAGTAGATGTATGATGATGTAACCTACTCTAAGTAATTTGATTTGGTTGCTGCAGCTAACTTTTAAAGATACAGTGTGTCCGCTGGCCATGGGGTGGTGGTCATGATTACTGGGGTAATCACTGCGGTGAACCCTAAGATTCTCCTTTTACAATTTCACTTATATTTGGCATCTGGAGTCTCTCAGCACTCTATCATTTCTTATTAGTGAAAAGAATGCTTAAACTTAAGAACTTCACCAGAATCATTACATTTTTTAAAGAGAAAGCTTAACAGGATTTAAAAATACATTTATAGTGGCTTTGTGCTGTCAAAACAACCACTTGAAAGCTGAAAAATATGTTCAACATACTTTTGTATTTATATCCCGGCTTGAATTTCTGTTTTGGTTCAAAAAGAAAGATTTCATTTGACTTTATTAGAAAGAAAGGAAACAGAGACCAAGATGAAGAGAAAGAGGGGAGGAAGAAAAGAACGATGAAGAAACAGATTCTCTTAGTTGTTTTGATATCATACAGATATAACTGGAGAATTTTGGAGCCACCCTGATCTCTTTATTCTCCATTACCTGTCACAGACGACCTCCCACTAAATCGTAAATTCTAACTCCAAAATGTGTCTAATAGTCCTCTTCTCCTGTTCTCTTCCATGGCGGTGTCCGACTTCAAGCCTTTATGAACTTTTGCCAGGATCCTTATAACAAGTTGTAACTCATCTCCCTACCCTTTGTTTTTGTGTGGACCCCAAACCGTCCTTGACATGTTTGTGTAAATTTGAGCATGTCACTTCCCTATTAGAAGGTCACCAAAGGTTCCCTGTTAAACCTGATGACTGACCCCTGCCCGCCTGTCTAGCCTCACCTCATGACCTTCTTTCCAATTACTTTGAGCTTTTAGCATTTACTTGGACTGACCTGACAAACTGGTACACGCCTGTCAAGTTCCAGTTCAAGCCTTACCTCTCTGTCATGCTTCCCCAATTCCCTCAGGCTGGCGTGGATCCTCAGTGCCCCCACAGCATGCCAGGTGCTTCCTATGTATTCTACTATTTAGTTCTCACAATAGCTGTTTCAAGTTGGTAGTCTTTGTCCCCTTTTCACAGGTAATAAAAGTGAGGCTAAAAGAGCTTAAGTAATTTGCCTAAGGTCATACAGTGAGACCCTAAGTGGTAAGCTGGGATTTGAACCCAGTTCTTTCTGTTTCGAGAGCCTGAGCTCTTTCTGCTATACCTCCCCCTGCCTTTTTTTTTTTTTTTTTAGATTTTATTTATTTATTTGTCAGAGAGTGAGAGAACCCAAGCAGGGGGAGCAGCAGGCAGAAAGAGAGGGAGACGCAGACTCCTCGGTGAGCAAGGAGCTCAATGCAGGACTCGATCCCAGAACCCTGAGATCATGACCTGAGCCAAAGACAGACGCTTAACCAACTGAGCCACCCAGGCGTCCTGCACTGGCGTTGACTTTCACCATGGCATGCGTTGCATGCACGTCTGCTGCACTTACTGGGGACATCAGCCCACCTTTCCTCTTTCTATCTCCAAGGATTAGTGCAATGTCTGGCTCATGATACGCAGCTATTTACTGAGGTAATGAAAGAACCAAGCAACATGCAAACAATATACGAACTCCAACTGTCTGGGAGGGAATACTATCCCTTGATCTTTTCTGGGTGGTGGTATAGAGAAGCTGAAGAAGGGGAGACCTACTGATGGTGACTTCCTGAGGTAGGAGGGTTGTTGTAGGACAACCGTAAAGCTATCAGAACCTCCAGAACCATTTTAGGAAGGAGCTTTAAATCTGCTGCTGAAAGAAGTCAGGAATGGAGACCTCGATAATTTTATTAGATTTTTGAATGTTTGTGCTGCCTAACATTTATTGCTTCCTTAGATGAACGTACAATTAATCCTTATAAAAATGTGCCTGTGCAAGTAACAGAGGGGCACAGGAGGAACAGGAACAGGATGGAGAGGAATCTTGCAGCGTGGCTTTCTATGAGACCCTGAGTTTCTTTATTTGAAAATATTTTTATGTTAACAGTTTACATTAACAAAAACTATTTTTATATTAAGAGTGGGCTTTTGTTAGCATGGCTCGTAGACTGAAGAATGTCCCTAATCCCTGACACCTGTAAATGTTCACTTATTTAGAAAAAGGGTCTTTGCAGATGTGATTAAGTTATAGTTCTTGAGAGGAGGTGATCAAATGCAATCACGTGTGTCCTTATAAGAGCGAGGCGGAGGGAGATCATGTGTATGTGTGTGCGCGCGCGCACACACTCGCAAGAAGTTTGGCCCTTCCAGAGGGTGGGTGGGCCTGCTGACACCTTAATTTCATCCTGCTGACACCTTAATTTCATCCTAGTGACACCAATTTTAGACTTATGGCCCCCACGACTGTGAGAAAATAAGTTTGTGTGATTTTAAGTTGGTGGTAATTTGTTGCAGTGACCACAGGCAGCTAACTGCTACATATCGGGAGGCAGGTCTGCGAATATGGTAAAAAGGAGACCCCACAAACAGAGAGCTTCTTGGGGTGGCTCTTCATCCCACTTTCCCTGGAAAACATTCTACTTTCATGTTCCAGGAGATCAAAAATAGTGTCTGCCTCTAGAACTATACTTTCCGAATCTGGGAGCCCTCCAGTAATGTTTATCCCCCGTGATCCTCTGACCCCAGTACCCGGCACAGTTCAAGCAGGGGAGATAGCATTGCTTTTGAGTGCATATGGCTGTCGCTGCCTGGCCATGGAATATGGGAGCACAGCTATATTTGGATGAGGCCAGCTATAAGTGGGCAAGCTCATGTTATTTAATTAGCTTAGCATAAGTGTAAAGTTTTAAATAGAGTCAACTTTCCCCTGTTTTTGTGTCTATCACAAGAATAGGTTTGATTAGATAATAGCCGTGATTCCTTCCAACTCTGGAATCCTGTGTCTCTCGCTAGTCTGCATTTGCTTTCAACCATGAGCCTGTAGGTCTTTCTCACTGTGTAGCTTCTTCTAGCTCTAAATGCAAGTTGAGCTCCTCTCTTGGCAACGTTAGTTCCTAGAGAAGGAAGAATGATTTTCTTTCTGGATCCCAGGTCCTGGTCAAAGCTTTAAAAAAAAACCCTTAGCTCTTGACTAATTTGGTGTTCCTGGATTCAAACTTTGGAATTTACCCGCTTAGGCTTTCTTTGGTCCCAGGTACCTACATTTCACCCAGCCCGTATGAACAGAGCTTGATCAAACCAGTCTGAATTCTTGCAAACTTCTATTTTCTTTTTCCCATTTTTTTTCTTTTAACACGTTACCAGCATGTTGCTTACTTTAGGCCTCAGTCTCAATCAGGTGAACATAGATTGTTTACCCTTTCATGAACCAGTGAGTTCCCCGTGCACATTCTGAGGTCCCTCAGAGTTCTCATCTTTTCTCTCTTCCGGACTTACAATAAGGGTTCAATATGTCCCCATTTCTCATGACATCAGGGAAGAGGCTCTTCTCAGACCCTCATCTCTGCATCATTGTGAATCTGGATTGGTTGGCATTCACCTGAATACTTGGAACACAGGGTTTTTTTTGGTGAACACATTTCGAGCACCTACTATAAGCCAGATATTTCATTGGGGTGGTGTTCCGACTATACTTTAAATAAGATTCTAAACAAGAATAAACAAGAATGTCATCGCTTCTCGGCCTTTTGGCTAAGATCAAGTGTAGTATCTGTTCTTATCAGTTTAATATCTGATACGTCCTCTATCCGAGGACAATATATTAAATGGATTTTTGGAGCTAGGAGATGGAATAGGAGCTTGCTCCGTCCACTCCACGCATCGACCTGGTATTGCAGTACCTCCAGGAACGGTGCACCCCCTCGGGGATCATACCTACGGTACGAAAGACAGGTTCGGGGCCGGGCGGTTCTTCCCCGTCGGCGTGTGTGAAGACTGTGCTTGGGCTTCTCCCGTGCACTTCCCCGCCGAGCCTTTCGGCGCGCGAGCGTTTCCGCTAGTACGTGCTAGGTGGCGGCGGAAAAAAAAAAAGAAAAAAAAAAAAAAGAATAAACAAGAATGAGAAATACAAAGTAAATAAAATAAAGAATAAATAAAAATAAGAAATTATTGTAACCAAGAAGGTAAGATGATTGCACAAATAATAAGATGAAGTGAATGCTACTGAAAAATTATGGAAAGAGCCCTGGATACAGAAGCCAATGGATCTTGGTTGTGATGCTTAACAGGACACTCCCCATGAATGTGCATTTTTGAGCATCGGTTTTCTTATATGCCTGGTGGGTCTGTGGAGTCTGTACTTAGTGAGGTTCTTGTATGGATAACATAATAATGTTTGCAAAGTGTCCAGTATTATCTCTGGTAAACAGCAGGAGATTAGTAAGAGATTCGTAAGTTGAAATAATACAAAAGAAGAGGATTTATAGGAAGGAGAGGTTATAGGTGGTTGGTTGAGTGGATGTTTGGGACTTTGTGGAAGACGTGGCATTTAAGGTAGGTCAGACGGGTGGCTCCTCAGGGCAGGGAACCTTCCAAATTACTTTTTTATCCTTAGTATTCTACACATAGACTGTGCTTAATATACATTGAATGAATGAACTTTGAAGGATGGGTAGGATTCTGAAGGATTGCAATGGACTTGGAGAAAGGGCATTCCAGATAGAGGGACATGGGAAGGTGCTGGTCATGCTGGCAGAACAGTAGTCTAATTTGACAGGAGTGTGGGAAAGTAGTAGAAGTAAGAGTAAAATATAAGCTGGGAACATTAACGTGGGTATTGAAAGGGTTTTCAAGACACTGGGCAGTTTGTATTTAATTCAGCCTGGTTACATTTTTTTTTTTTAAGTAGGCTCCACACCCAATGTGGGGTTCAAACTTGTGACCCTGAGATCAAGAGTCACATGCTCTATGAACTGAGCCAGCCAGGTGCCCCCAGACTACTTTTTAAAATTCCTCTGTCTCCAGCCAAATTTTGGAGAAGGGACTTTTTTGTCATGCTTTCTGGGTTATTGAGAGTTTACCATTATAATTGCCATCTGATGTGTTTCTACTTTTTTTGGAAGGGTCTGGGTAGTCCTTGATATAAAGAGATGCTTTTTCTATATGCTAAAGAACAGCTGTAAGAGACTGGTACTAAGAAGGAATAGAGAGGCAGGTACATTTTTCTTTGATTATGCCCAAGGTTCGTCTTTCTTAAATCTTACATTAAGCATTAATAGCTTTTAAGATTTTTGAAAAAAAAATCCTAAAATTCAAGTCAAAGAAGCTACATATTTGAAAGGGGAGAATTCATGATTTTTAAATGAAATTGGTGTTCTGTAGCCACCAATAAAGTAGCCAAATGTATTTGAACCCATGATTTTCCATGTGCTGGATTATTTGAGGGAATAAAGCAAAAACAGTTTTAGGGCTTGAACCAGACTTGTCCATATTTCATTTTAAAATTAGGTATTATATGTTAAATATTAGTATCCCTGAGAGAGGAAACACTGAGAGGCAGAAACAACTGGGGAATGATGCTGAAGACAAACCTGACTGTGCTATTTCATTGGCTTGCATACCTCAGTTATAAGCGCACCACTATTTTACGTACCATCAAGAAAAAAAAAGTGCTGCCAATTATGGTCAACAATCATCCTGCACTAAACCTGAATTGACCATACTGGCTTATCATTGCTTTAGCGTTTCTTGCCTTTTCTGAGATAGTTGGCCCTATGGCCTGCCCTATCTCTTGTTTAGATCTCATAAGACAATTAACTGTTGCTTTGCAATCCAAGGATTGTGGTCATTTTCCTGAAGATAAATATTTATTCCTCTAATATTAAATTTGTCCTGCAAATTCTTTTCTTTTTACACAATAATTTTTTTGTTCTGAAATCAGATCAATATGATCTTCTAAAGATATGTAAAAATAACAATTAAATCCAACACTAGCTATGAACAAGGTTCAGTTAAAGTGACTGCAGTATGAACAGCTGTCACCAAGTTCATGTGCATGCCATCAGGTCATAATAGCAACTTCATGGCAGACAATTTGAAGACTCCATTGATTATAAGACACACTCTGAATGTAGAGGTGTGAAAATGTGAAGAAAATGTGCATTTTAGGAGCAGTGGAGCACATTTACTTTACATCTTGGCCAGAGACCCTCCTACCTCTTGCTGAAATATTGCTTCTATCACTGAAGACTAAATTAGTTAAGCCACATCACCTTGTGGTTCTGGTTTCTTGATGTGCACTAACGTGTGTCCTAAAACCATCCTGTACATGGGGTGACCACATTCATCTTACAAACAGCTCGCCAGAGGGGAGGCTGAAGCACTGAGCATCCATACCCTTCAACTTTGTTTCCCAAGATGGTGGTTGTGTGTGTATGTGCAAAGGCAACATACGCCTCTTTGCCCTTGCTCCATCCCACCCATACTACACACCAGTTAGGAGTTTATTCAATGCATACTTTTGTGCTTTTCTTGTCTGATGGACTTCTTGTTGGTCCTCACTTAGTAAAGCCTGTTTTTTCGTAGACACACAGGAAAACCTATGTTGAAATCACACCACTTATCCTCTGTGCATCGGTGTCCCTCTTATCGTTGGGGGCATGCTCAAGTCAGGCGTCCTGGTACTGTGGCATGTGCCCCACAAACAGAGATGTGGGAGACCTGCCAAGAGAAATCAAACTGTCAGTCTTTTTATCTTCCGGGCGGAAGGTTGAGAGATACATCTCTATTTTGGCAGCCTTCACTCTGAGTTGAATGAAACTCAAACTTTCCTCTCTTCAGTCTACCCAGAGCTTCATCTCTGAAGACTTATTTCATGGCTGATTATTTGAAACATGGATAGATTTGAGCACTACCCAATCTCTTTTTCTCCAGTCACTTACTAGTAAAATAAAATTTTAAAAAACAAATGAATACTGAGCAGAACATTGTGAAAGAGGATAAAGAAAGACCCAGCAAACTGGCTGGAGAGTCCTGAAAGGTCTGCAGGAGGAGATGGGTAAGGGAGGTAGAGCAGTGGCTTTGGTCACTGGAGCATGGAGAGGACAATGTCAGTGGGGAGCTGGGTGTACTCATCCTGTGAACATCCTTTGGACTTCTCTTGGGGTGGAAGGGTTCTTGATTCCTTTTTTTTTTTTTTTT
>NC_048225.1:84945740-85002855 GCF_002007445.2 Ailuropoda melanoleuca
GCTTAACCGCTGTGCCACCCAGGCGCCTCTTGATTCCTGTTTTTGATCTTACTCCTATTGCTATCTCTGGAGGTTTGCTTCTGCTCTATCTGCTGGGTGCAGTCTCACAACTGGCTAGATGATGAAATGTGATGATGTTTAAAGCACCAAACACAATGTTCAGTGCAAGTTAGACAAATCTCCCTATTAGCATTTCCTGAGAATCTTATCTAGCAGGTATACTCTAACACTTTTGACTAAGCATTAATGGAGCTGACACAATTAGCCAGCATTTGTTTTATCATTATATTAAACAAACAAAACAAAGCAAAACAAAACCCAACTTTATTTTTTTTTTAAAGATTTTATTTATTTATTCGACAGAGATGGAGACAGCCAGCAAGAGAGGGAACACAAGCAGGGGGAGTGGGAGAGGAAGAAGCAGGCTCATAGCAGAAGAGCCTGATGTGGGGCTCGATCCCAGAACTCCAGGATCACTCCCTGAGCCGAAGGCAGACGCTTAACCACTGTGCCACCCAGGCGCCCCCAAAACCCAACTTTAAATTAAAGTGTACAATCCTTTTGGTGGGGAAAAATTTCAGAGGGAAATTCTTGCACAAGTGAGTTTATTCCTTAAAAACTAAATGAGTGCCTTAAAAACATATTTCNGCAGGGGGAGTGGGAGAGGAAGAAGCAGGCTCATAGCAGAGGAGCCTGATGTGGGGCTCGATCCCATAACGCCGGGATCACGCCCTGAGCCGAAGGCAGACGCTTAACCGCTGTGCCACCCAGGCGCCCCTAAAGTGTACAATCCTTTTGGTGGGGAAAAATTTCAGAGGGAAATTCTTGCACAACTGAGTTTATTCCTTAAAAACTAAATGAGTGCCTTAAAAACATATTTCTTCTTCTCTTGAGGTTAAAAACATTCTTCTAGGAAGTTGCTATTTACAGATAATAAGTGCCATAGACTTTTTTTTTCCAAACTTTTAGAAACCAGACTTACTAAATCTCACTTAAGTAGTCAAAGGACAACACTATTTGGAAATATCTTAAATGTTATGATTTTAGGGCACTTGAATATTTAAAGGACAATAAAAGTAATTATTTGTTAACATGAATTGTTCTTTTTTAATTGTGGTTTTGGGGTGATAAAAATAGTTTATCTCATGATCATGTGGTGATTGTACAATTATAAACATTTGTCAAAACTCATTGAATTGTACTCTTAAAGTTAGTGAATTTTATTGAATGTAAATTATGCTTCAATAATGCTGACCAAAAAAGTAAAGTAGTCTGGGATTTAGAAAAGCTCACTAGAATTACAAGGAAGGGGGTTTCTATGGACAACCCATGACACCAAGGTCATAGAGGGGAACAGAAATTATTATTTTAACCAGAAGCCATATGTAATGAACTATTAAGGACAATGATTTTGTTTCATTGTACTTTACATGCTTATTATTATTTTTTTAAAGATCTATTTGTTTATTTGAGAGAGAGAGAAAGAGCACAAGTGGGAGGGGCAGAGTGGGGAGAGAATCTCAAGCAGACTCTGAGCTGAGCGCAGAGCCCAACATGGGACTCGATCTCATGACCCCGAGTTCACGAGCTGAGCTAAAACCAAGAGTTGGACACTTAATCGACTTCGCCTCCCAGGAGCCCCTATTGTACTTTACGTGCCTATCATACTCCCCAGTATGTTTGAGATCTTCCCACAGTGACAGTCACTTGTTTGTGTAGAGGTGGAGTGGGACAGCAGTGAGGGGCTGGGAGTGGGTGTGCCTCACACGAAAATGAAGGGGGTGAGTAGCCAGTGAGGATGGAGAGTGGGGGTAATTATTCCTTCTACTTTGACCTGCATCAATTCATTTACGATAATTATGTGCACATAATAAACATTTAATATATTTTGACAGAATCATGTATTAAAATTATAATATAGAAGCAAAAAATGAGAAAAGAAACAGTTAAGCCAAAACTGGTATTTTTATATAATCACTGGTTCTTTAAAATTGGGACTACATGCTTAAAATAACCCAAGCACAGAATCATAGTTGAGCTAAATCAATTGCTTATTTCAACTGACTGAATGTTCTTGACAATGATGGCAGAATTGATGCTTTTGCCAGGATTACTGTTAATTATTACTACTCTTAAAAGTATTGGGTTGATTATGCCCTGCTATGGCAGTTAATGGGGGCACTTATTTGCCTTGAATTTTAAATAATAGTTTAATAATATAGAATGGTTTTATTTGTGCAATTGTGTTCTCTCTACCCGGTGTTTTCAGACCTTTACTAAGCAGTTATTATTTTGTTTGTACTGTTTCTCTGGAGAAAGTTTCTCTCTTACCAATTCAAAAATAAAATATGTCTACAAAGGATAGCCCTTCATAAAAATAGAAGGGAAAAAATTCATCCATGGGTCTATTACTCAATGATAAAAACTGTTATTGTTTTAATATAGTTCCTTCCAGCCTTTTTTTCTCTGCCCAGCTGGTTTTGTTTCTTTTACTTCTTTGTGATCTCCCTCTCTATAAAAGTCTATGTTCACTTTTTTCTTGGTGTTTCTTACTTTTATGACGTGCATTTTACATTAGTTTTCTCTCACAAATACATTTTAATGTTTGCATTCAATTTAAAATATACCATACTTTACTTCCCTGATCTTAGATCAGGAATTACATTACTTTTTTATGGAAGAAAAATTTTATTTGCTTCAACTTTTATATAACTTTAAAGTAACAGATAAACTATTAAATTTCATAATAATTTATATGTCTAAGGTCAAACTACTGGATTCTAAATAATCTCGGATGGTTATATAATCAAAAGAGAGATGTTCTTATTTCACATTTAAGATGTTTTTTTAAGGGATGCCTGGGTGGCTCAGATGGTTAAGGGTCTGCCTTCCGCTCAGGTCATGATCCCAGGGTCCTGGGACTGAGTCCCACATTGGGCTCCCTGCTGTGCAGGGAATCTGCTTCTCCCTCTGCCTGCCCTTCCCCCTGCTTGTGTTCTCTGTGTCCCTCTCTCTCTCTCAATCTGACAAATAAATAAATAAAATCTTAAGATGTATCCTTGAGATTTTTTTTTTAAAGATTTTATTTATTTATTTGTTAGAGAGAGCAAGAGAGAGAGCAGAAGTAAAGGGAACAGCAGGCAGAGGGAGAAGCAGGCTCCCCACTGAGCAAGGAGCCCGATGTAGGACTCAATCCCAGGACCCTGGGATCAACCTGAGCCGAAGGCAGAGGCTTAACCAACTGAGCCACCCAGGGATTCCTTCCGTGAGATTTTTAATGATTTAATGATTTGTATATATTTTGATGGGAAACTTAAAAGATTTTATATACAATACAACTTCTTTCTTTTTGGTCTCTCTTGACTATCTTCTTACAGTCTCTTTAAATAGCTTAAAAGACTAATTGGTTGAGTTATACATCTTTGTGATAATCTAGTCATGGACTCTGAGTTTCTCTCTTAAGATAAAGCCCTTGATTTTCCATTTTTACACATCTTGTGGGTTTCCTACTCCTCAATCCTCTCTTGTTGACGGCTCAAAACCACTTCCTCTTTCAAGCTTGCCTCATTTCCTGTCCATTCATTTCTCTGGCTTTGGTTGGCAGGTCTTATTTATTTAAAACCATAACAACTAAGATATATATATATATACACACACAGGCACACACACACATATACACATACACATATACACACACACACACATAATATAAATAAGATCCATATATGGTATAGATATTTATGATACACATAAGATGTATGTATATATTTCTTTCTTTCTAGTCCTGCATAATTGAGTGAGACAAAACTTTTCATCTCTCCCTCCTAAGGGAATTTCCTTCAATCTGTAGATTATTTTTGAGTATATGTGGTTTAAAAATTGTGTTTTGGTTATTGTGTAGTGCTTGCTTTGTTTATTTGTTCATCTAGAGATTTTTACGTAGCCTGTGACTCATAGAAGGTATTGTGTATCCAGATGTATTTTATGCTCATTACCTAGGATGTTTACAGACGTTCCCCTCCCCCCCCAGGAAGCAAATATGCAGCTGCTTTGTGGAGCTCACCTGCTGCCGTTACCCAGATATAGACACGTCCGAAGCACCACAGACGCCCTACACAGAAAACAGGAGAACAGATGACAAAATAGCTCGCTTCTTTTCTCCTTAATGGTCTTTCTTTTATTTTTATTTATTTTTTTAAAGATTTTATTTATTTATTTGACAGAGATAGAGACAGCCAGCGAGAGAGGGAACACAAGCAGGGGAAGTGGGAGAGGAAGAAGCAGGCTCATAGCAGAAGAGCCTGATGTGGGGCTCGATCCCAGAACACTGGGATCACGCCCTGAGCCGAAGGCAGACGCTTAACCGCTGTGCCACCCAGGCTCCCCTAATGGTCTTTCTTTTAAAATTATTTCCAGCCTGAATTTGGAACTGTTTTGTTTTTTTAATACATAGCGAATTTCTAATTTTCAGACTGTTTAAACCTGATTCTTTTCCCTCTCATGCAGAGTTAGATTAAATCAACCAAGTATTTTTGTGACACCTAAGAATGGTCTTAATCTCAATGTTTACCTTACAACTTTCTTTGTAAATGTGTAGTTTCAATGATTTGCTCCCAGTGGGACAGTAAAATTCAGATTGGATTTGGAGAAAAGGAATAAACTGCTCCTTGTAGCCCGGGGCTGCTGTGAGCAGATCAGCTTGATTCATCAATAGATCAGGACAGTCCAGTTTGTACCAGATCTCTACACGCTTCGGATTACTTATTTTTACTTTATTTTTGCAATTTGTCTCATACTTAATCAGTATATGTACTAATATGCTAAACATATTCTTTAGGATGAGTCTTTCTGACAAATTATTATTTATTTAAAGCCTTTCTGGTTCCCCAATGAAGGGAAAATAAACTCACAGTGTGNTACATAGCGAATTTCTAATTTTCAGACTGTTTAAACCTGATTCTTTTCCCTCTCATGCAGAGTTAGATTAAATCAACCAAGTATTTTTGTGACACCTAAGAATGGTCTTAATCTCAATGTTTACCTTACAACTTTCTTTGTAAATGTGTAGTTTCAATGATTTGCTCCCAGTGGGACAGTAAAATTCAGATTGGATTTGGAGAAAAGGAATAAACTGCTCCTTGTAGCCCGGGGCTGCTGTGAGCAGATCAGCTTGATTCATCAATAGATCAGGACAGTCCAGTTTGTACCAGATCTCTACACGCTTCGGATTACTTATTTTTACTTTATTTTTGCAATTTGTCTCATACTTAATCAGTATATGTACTAATATGCTAAACATATTCTTTAGGATGAGTCTTTCTGACAAATTATTATTTATTTAAAGCCTTTCTGGTTCCCCAATGAAGGGAAAATAAACTCACAGTGTGAAAGAAATAGTTTTGGAATGGAGTTTTTTTAAAGAATTAGAAAGGTACTAACAGGTTTTTTGTTTTTTGTTAAGATTTTATTCATTTATTTGACAGAGAGCACAAGCAGGGGGAGCAGCAGAGGGAGAGGGAGAAACAGGCTTCCCACCCAGCAGGGAGCCTGACATGGGGCTCAATCCCAGGACCCTGGGATCATGAACCTAGTTGAAGGCAGATGCTTAACCAACTGAGCCACCCGGGTAGCCCCCTACAGGTTTAAATGTTGGTATAAATGTTCCATTTTTTTTTGAAGATTTTATTTATTTATTCGACAGAGATAGAGACAGCCGGCAAGAGAGGGAACACAAGCAGGGGGAGTGGGAGAGGAAGAAGCAGGCTCATAGAGGAGGAGGAGCCTGATGTGGGGCTCGATCATAATGCCGGGATCACGCCCTGAGCAGGGCAGATGCTTAACCACTGTGCCACCCAGGCGCCCCATAAATGTTCCATTTTTAAAGCAAACTAATTTTCCACTTGGTTTCCCCTTAGTCCTGTGGTGGATAGAGGTTGAGAAGTTGGGTAGGGAAAATGCTGTACTACTGAGTATAGAACTAACATTACTAACATTACAATATCAATCCAACAAATATTTATCAAGCATACCATGGACCTGTTACTGACCTTTCTAGGCTCCCAGGAGTCAAGGATGAGAAATGCAGCTTTAGTGAGCTGTGGAGCTATATTGTGAGAGACAGTAGGAAATGCATGACAGAGTGTAGGAGAGGTTGGGATGGCAGACGTGCATGTGGGAGTCATCAGGGTGTATAGTCTGCAGTGGGATTGTGTTTCAAGGGGAAGGGTGGCTGATTAAGAAACAAAGAGGAGGTGATGAGTCTGGGAACAGTGGGTTTGGGATACTGTTCAAGAGGTTTGATGGTGAAGGGGAAAAAGCAGGGCAGTTGCCCGAGAGGTAGATGAGGTGGTTTTGTTCTGTTTTCCTTTAGAATTGAGTACATGTTAGGGCTTAAAGGTGAAAAGGAAGTGAAAAGAAAGATAATGACAATCCAAGAAAAGGAACATAACTGATGGGGTAAGCATTTGGAGGAAGAAGATTGGGATGTCGTCCTTTTGAGAGAGGCAGAGAAGAGGAAAGTATAGTGGATGAGGAGATGAACTTGAAAATGGATAGGAGAGAATTGAGACTTCTCTTTGTTTTCTGGAAAGAGGAAGTCTTCTGGGAGTAAAGGGGGAGTAGGGAAGGGAGCCTGAGGACACTGATGAAGATAGAACAGCTGCTGGGGAGAGTGGACGAGGCAGTCACCCAGGATGAGAAAAGGCTTGCTGAATAGTGTTGGGTCCAGCCCAGGCTGGATGGAGCTCATTTGTTTGTAGTGGAGCCAAACACACAGCTTCGTTATGTCTTCTGCTCTGCTGGGACGCCTGCAGGAATGCTATTAAATACCAAACTGTCCCAATCATAAGAATCAACTGGAAGAACATATAGAGAATACAGGATTTCCAACCTGTCTTGGGTACATTCTGATTCAGTGCGTCTGATGTAGGGAATGGAATTCTCTATTTTTCTAGATCTCTTAACTAAAAAAAAAGAACACATTGTAGTGGTTACACAATTTGTTTTAAAAGGAAGCCTTTTTTTTTTATGATTTATTTGACAGAGAGAGAACAAGCAGGGGAGCAGCAAGCAGAGAGAGAGGGAGAAGCAGGCTCCCCGCTGAGCAAGGAGCCCGATGTGGGGCTCAGTGTGGGGCTCAATGTGGGGCTGTCTCCCAGGACCCCGAGATCATGACCTGAGCCAAAGGCAGACACTTAACCGACTGAGCCACCCAGGTGCTCCTAAAAGGAAGAGTTTTGATAAAATATGCAGGAACTCAAGCTGAACCACACTAATTTAATGACTCCTTAATAAAACACAAATCTTGATATTTTTTATTTAGTAATGGACTAATTATACTTGGGGGCAAAAATGGCAAACAAAATCAATTTACTCTGTCAATATATTTTCCAGATCTGTTGACTAGGAACCTAAAACCTTTTTCTAAACTGAAATAACCCATTTGATTTAATTTCCACATTGTTTTAAACGTGCCTTCTTGTGGGGACTTAATAAACTCCAGAATGTCAATTATGTGTGAAGTGTGGATGAGAAGGTTTAAACTTTGTTGCAGAAGATATGATTGAGTACATGGAAAATCCAAGACAACTTAAAGATAAATTAATTTACAGAATTTTTTTTTTAAGTTTTGGGGCATAAGGCAAACATATAAAAGTTAAGCGCTAGTAATAACCAATTAGAAAATGGACAAGAAAAAAGATTCCATTCATAAGAGCAAGACAAATTCATATGAAATTGGGACTTAGGAATCAATCTAACAAATCTGTGCAAAAATCTTCATAGAAAACTTGAATGAATGAAGAGATAGGCCATGCCAGTGAATGAGAACAGGGCTGCTGAATACAAATGTTCAGGATATTCATAGCATAAGGCTCCTAACTAAGGAGGGGCAAACAGAGGCTAAAATCCAGCCTGTGTGGCATTTTCCACTCATGTGATGCTGGCTGCCTCTGGGCTGAGGAAGGGTAGCTTTTCCTAGTTTGCACATAAGTGCTGTACGGGCTAGCAGCATTCTTAGATGGAAAGATTATGTCATAAAGCTATCAGCTTCATACTAATCACAAGTTCACTGTTTTTCCAATCAAAATCCTGACACTGTTTTCCTATGGGACTTGACATAATTCACCCTAGGTTCATATGAGAGAGCACTGGCTAGAGAATATCCAAGACGATTTGAAGATGAACCGAGTGGAAAGAGTTTACACTCCTGAGACCAGAAATTCTTGTAGCACTATAATAATTAAGACAGTACGGTACTAAGAGCACAGAGATAGACAATAGACCTATGGAATAGACTAGAGAGCTCAAAAGCAACTCATTCAAATATCAGACATGAGGACATGTTGGGAGAAATGTGGACTACGTAATAAGTAGCATTGGAATAGTTAGTTATCTGTATGGTAAAGTATGGATTTCTTAATCATATTATACACAACAAATTAATCCAGTTTGTAAAAAGCTTTATGCTAAAGTCCTTTTATTTTTATTTTATTTTATTTTTTTAGAGAGAGAGAGAGCAGGTGGGGAGGGGCAGAGAGAGAGAGGGGGAGAGAGAGAGAGAGAATCTTAAGCAGGCTCTACACTCAGTGCAGAGCCTGATACGGGGCTCAGTCACATGATGCTGAGATCACGACTTGAGCTGAAATCAAGAGTCAGAAGTTTAACCGACTGAGTCATCCAGGTGCCGCCTAAAATCCTTTTAGAAGAAAATGTGGGAGAACATCTTTATAAAGAAAATAGCAAGGGAGGATTTCCTAAACCAAACATTAAAAACAAAACTGGAGAGAATTGGATAGTTACATCTGATTCCATTAAACTTTAAAACTGTTGTTCAGCACTATAATCCAAGAGAAAAGACAAGCCACAGATAGGGAAAAGACAAGTGAAATGTTTTATCTGAGAAGGACTCATACCTAAAATTGACAAATAATGCCTACATGTTGGTAAGAAGAAGACATAAGGGGAGAAGATATGAATCCACAAAATAAGAAACCTGAATGACCAATAAATATATGGAAGGATGCTCAACTCACTAGTAATCTGATAAATGTAAATTAAGGCACCATTTTTCACCCATCAACATAGACAAAAATGTGTAAGTAGGACAATTCCTAGAGTTTCTAAGGATGTGGGAGGATGGGAAGAAGGAAACTCTCATACTCTGCAGTTGGGATGTGAATGACACAGCCCCTTGGGAGAGAAATTTGGCATTATCAAGTGCAGCTGAAGATGTTCACACTTTGCCCCAGTATTCTAGACACACACTCTGGAGAAATGCTTGCATCTCTGAACCATACGTGTTCACATCAGCCTTGATTGTAAGAGCAAAAAGGAAACAAGTGAGAGGCCCATCAACAAGGAGATAAATAAATTGTAGTATGTGTTAGAAGTATAGATACCAGTTAAAATGAATAAACTGAAAGTAAATATCATATATGTACATAATATAGGAGACCTATCTATCTATCTGCCATAAGCGAGCTGCAGAATGACAGTTAGAATTAAGTTAGAAAATGTGCATAACAATGCTATTAGCTATAAATGGATAGATACATATGTTGGAAGCATCCAAAATGACTTATAGGAATAAATATCACTTTGAGTATAGTGGTGCCTCGTAGTGTTGTGGGGCAGGGTAGAGAGGGCCACAAAAGTAGCTGCAGTGTTTTAAGACATTTTTGAGCAAATATGGCATAACATGAAGACTTTGTTTAGCTAGAGAGTGGGAATATATGTTATACACCTTACTGTTCCACATGTTTGAAATACTTCATAATTAAAGAAAACACAGACATAGACAAAACTCTTGTTATTAGTGGTATATCATTCAATACATCCCGTCTCTTGACTCATATAAAGTAGGATATAGAGAAGGGAGTAGAAAAACTTTGCTGAAGACATTTCAGATATTGTGTGGATGATGGGCCTGGTCCATAGCAGTACCTTTTAACCTTGATTTGGTACAAAACACATTCTTAATCAGTAAATAAGAAAATCTACTTAATTAGTGAATTTCCCAGGGAGCCTTATGATATTAGCCAGCAAAGACTGTAGCTTTAATTGAGACAGTGATGCCATTTAATTGGAACACCTGAATAAGATTAAGGGGCACTCAGATAAGGTCAGCTTGTTTCCCCCACACCCAGAGCTTTGCTGGGTCCCTGCCTTCTTGCTGGCAACTTCTGCCAATTGGGATGAAGCTTAGCCAAATGCTTTTACTGCATAAATCACTTAATGGAATGTTTTAAATACAGATTCCATGCATTTCAGGATGTGTTCTGAAAGACATTGGCATGCAGATTCTACTGATAAATTTAGAAGTCATTACATTGAAGCACAGACATTTGCATTGTTTTTAATTTGTTACTGACCCGACTGCTTAATATGTATAGATTAAATGAAATAAATTGATAATTATGTTGGGACTCAGTAATGTATTTTGATTGGTTATATCTGTATTGTCAGAGTTGTCCAGAGAAACAGAACCAACAGGAGAAAGAGAGAGAGAGAGAGAGAGATTTTTAAAAATAAGGAGTTAGAAAATAAAACAAAACAAAACAAAAAATAAGGAATTGGCTCATACAGTTATGGAGGCTGATGAGTCCCAAGACCTGAGGTCAGCAAGCTGGAGACCCAGAGGAGCTGATGGCATAGTTCCACTCTGAAAGTCAGCAGGCTAGAGACCCAGGAAAAGCCAATGATTCAGTTCAAGTCAAAAGACCAAAAAAGACCCATGTCCCAGCTCAAGGAAGTCAGGAAGAAGGAAATTCCCTCTTATTCAGCCTTTTTGTTTTATTCTGGCCTTCAACTGATTGGACGAGGTCCACCCACGTTGGGGAGGTCAGTCTTCATTATTCAGTTTACTTATTTAAGTACTCACCTCATCCAGAAACACCCTTACAGACACATCCAGAATATCTGGGCACCCCATGGCTCAGTAAAGTTGACATGTAAAATTGACCATAACAACATCTTTCTACCCAAATTTAAAATCATTTCTCAAGACTTTCTGATAATATGGTTTTTATTATCAAATAATACTTACATTCCTCTCTTAATAAAAAAGAAGTGCTTGAATTCTTCCACAAAAATTAATGTAGTATTTGTAGAAAGAAAAAGTCTGCTAACAACATTGACACTTATTTTTTAAAATTTTTTTCATAGATGTTCTATTACTAACTAGTTTTATGACCACGGGCCAGTTTATTTCTTGATCTGAACACAGGAGGATGTTGGAATTTATTATTATGATCCCATTCAGCTCTAGAAGTCTGTAACTTTGATCTTCATCAATGTATGGGAGTTGCAGTGTGATTGGCATTGGCATGTCTGTGCTACCAACCAAATGAACTCAAGTTGCTTTTCTAGGGTTATTGTGGAAGGCAGTCCCAGTTATTTACAGCTCTCCTTCATATTTAATTTCCTTGGTGCCTATAATGACTAGCTTAAAGTAAACGAATCTCACCTTTGAGGCTTGGACTCCAAGCAAAGCCAAACTTATGAGGTTTCAGCACATTTATTAAGTACTGTGTGAACTTACTTTATAGAAGAGCAATTTCCATAGAAAAAATGGTGGCTCCGTAGAACTTGATACTATCTAATCAGCACTATTAGAGGGTTTGGTGGGTCTTTTTCTGTCTCCTTTTTTAGAGTATCACATATAATAGTTTGAATAATTTTTCGCTAATGTACATGACTCAAGACTATTTTAGTTTATGGGCATCTGGGTGGCTCTGTGGGTTAAGCGTCTGCCTTTGGCTCAGATCATGATCCCAGGGTCCTGGGTTTGAGCTCTGCATCAGGTTCCCTGCTTAGCAGGGAGTCGGCTTCTCCCTCTGCCCTTCCCCCCACTCATATGCACATGCTCGTTCTCTCTCTCTCTCAAAAATAATTAATTAATAAAATCTTAAAAAAAAGAATATTTTAATTTAGTGATTAACTGTTCCACTGACTGGCAACCATTAGACTGTCAAAAAAAGCAAAATTGGACTATGTGATGAGCTGTATTTTAGACTGTGCTAGATTCAACTTTATTATTGGAGATATTTGGGTTGTTATCAGAAAACTGTATTCCAAGGACACAGTGCCTCACCAAAGCAAGTGGACAGGAATTAGAACCATTTTGGCAGTTCTTAAATTCTTGTGAGGATAAGTTAGAGCATGCTAAAATAATTTTCACTAATGAGTACTTTATCTGCCTTGTAAATAGTTTCAAAAAGTTAGCTGGCCTACAGAAATGTTGACTAGTTTATGAAGTTCTTCCTGGTCCCTCCCAAGCCTAGCATTATCGTCTTTCATTTTCCTAGCCAAGTCACTCCTACTTATTGTTCCCCATATCCCCAGACTAACAAAACATTTCTCAAAAAATGTACTTTTTTTTTTTTTACTCTAATGGCATAGATTCTTGAGAGAGAAGTAGAAACTGTAATAGAAAACATTTCAAACAAATGCACTTCTGCGTGGGTGAAAGAAAAGTGGAATGAAGAAAAAAGAAGGAATATCATTAGGAAAATAAAAGAGAAACCTGAAAAAGACACCAGAACCTATTGTCTTGGAAGGGAAATCACTTAGTAAAATTCCTAGGCTTGTTGCCTGGTTTATTTTAAGTCTAGCCTGATTTCTTTTAATGTGCATATTGTGTTCATTTACATGGTTGCAATCTGAAAGCAATATTTTCAGGATTCTGGAATAATCTGAGAGCTTCTGATAAAATATGTGCAGAAAATTTTAAGAACTATAATTAGACTCAAAAACAGCAAAGGAAATCTCATTGTTTCTTTCTGAATTTTAGTTATATATTTTCTTCAAAACCAAAAAAGGTTGTCTAATGGGCAACCATGATTCCTTCCGAATTCATAGTTTTGTGATGCTTTCTGAAAAAGTAGCTCTGTCAGATTGGTTTAATTTTCTCTTTCACACGCTTTCCTCTCGTTTTTATGAAGAAAAAGACAGCCAATCTGCAGCTTCCTTTGGGGACATTAGACAGCTTAGAGAAGTGGCAAAATAAACAAGATTTATTCTCATCAGATGTGTCATGGGAAAATTGGAGGCATGCTGTGAGGTAATGGCAAAATGATCTTGAAAATTTCCAAGCACTTTTTCCAAATGAAATGGAAGAAATTTAAAGTTAGCTTCCGCCTAATTATGGCTAAAGAAAAATGTGTACATAAAAATATGGAAATTATATATATATAATCTTCCAACAATACTATTATAGTTTCTTCCTCTAAAAAAAGAGGAGGGCAGACTTAAGGTCTTAACAGTTAGCTGATCTCTGGAATAGCTCACTACAGGGGTTTTTAATTTTTCTATAGAATACAGTAATGGGAATTGCAACGTATAATATGGTAGTGTTTTTTCCCTTTCTTAGTGTCTCCTCCGTTTCTCTTCTATTAACCTGTGAAGGTATTTTCTACTAAATACCTAGTGCAGATAAGCACCTTAATTCATTTCAGTGCTGTGGTCATTTGTAGAAAACATTATTTTTGTTTCTGCTGTTAACCTTAAAACTGCCCTTTATCCTACCAGCAGAAGATGGGTTCATTCAGGAATAACAGAGAATTACAGCCTGGCACAAGCAAGTCCACGGAACAAAGGAGAGGAATGCTCTTTATAGAGGAGAAGGGGAAGTTGGGAAGATTATTACAAACAAGAATTCCATTGGAATAAACTGGGAGCTCAAAGTATAGTGGCTTTTCATTGGCTGAGTTGTGACTTCCTCTCATTGGCTGGGCTATTGCGAGGGGAGGAAAACCTTTCTTCCTCGTGCTGGGATAGTCCGTCTCTTCCTATTGGATTTACAATCGGAGGAGGGGTGGGGTTTGAGGAGCCCCCACTGCGGAACCTCCTGACTCCATTTCAGTTAGGTTTTCCTTTATGAATTTTCGCGCTTTTCACCCACTGGAGTTGGTGTCTGGCCCCTAACATAGCGTCTTTAAGTGCATGTGGATTCACTGAATGCCCTTAACAGGCCCAGCTTTGTGGCCATAGTAAAGATACTGAACCATTCTTTGTTTATTCCTAAACCTGTCTGTTTTCTATCCAGATGCTTTCTGAATCTAGAGACTGACTGACTTTGAAATATTTAATATAAGCTCTTCGGAGTGTTTGTTATGTTTCTCTTCTGCGGCTTAATATCTGAATTAATAACAGAGAACATAAGGGGTTTATATGTCTCTTGTTTTTTAGCACAAAGTAGAATTTCTGCCAGGTAAGCTTTAGGGAGTAGATGGGATTAAGGCTGCCCGTGAAGAATTTTTGACTTTTCCTGTAGAATCTGTTCAAAAACTTATCACTCAAGCACCAATAATAAATGTGCTTAAATACACACACACACACACACACACACACACACACACACACATACACACACCATTTAGTTCAATTATAGAGAATCCAATTTATCCCCATTCTCTAAGGCATTTACTAGAAGAGAGAGTCCTTGGGCATTATTCTGTGTAATTAGATTTTTGCACCTTTGTATTGTGAATTGGGATTTCTGAATTCTCCACTCTAAGGTGCAAAGTGATGATGCTCAGAAGCCTGAGACTAAAGCTGATGTTATAATTCATCAGGACTTTTAAACTTTTATAATTTGAGAAACTCTGGGGAAAATAAACAATAGTGGTTATTATACTCTATTTTATAAATATTAAAAATATTTTATGTTTTAGATCTACTTCTCTTGTTCCTCCAAATTAATCTTCACCAGAAACCTCAACAGTTTTTAAGAAAATGTGTCAAAGGCTTAGTTAATAGTTAGTCCTCTTCTTATTGTGGCTTTGGCTCAGTTTTGGGGAAATAGCCACTTAGTTAAAATAAATCAATTTTTTAAAAAAATTTTGTATTTGCGGTGCCTGGGTGGCTCAGTCAGTCAAGCATCTGCCTTCTGCTCAGTTCATGATCCTGAAGCCCTGGGATCAAGCCCTGCGTCAGACTCCTGGCTCGGGGGAGTCTGCTTCTCCCTCTCCCGTTGCACCCCTTCCGCCCCCCCCCCCACTTGTTCTCTCTCTCTCATCATAAATAAATAAATAAAATCTTTAAAAAAATTTTTTTTGTATTTTTCTTCTTCATAGTAACAATAAAAATGGAACATCTGAAAATGGTGATTTTGGGGGGGTAATATCATAGGAAAAAACCAACGATGAAATGTTAAATAAATAAAACTGGATACAAAAATACAATATTCTCAACTATTAAAAAATTATAAAAAAGATTAGAAGGAAATATAGCAAAAATATGTTTGGATTTTTTATATCTTTCTGTACTTATGAGTTGTTTTTCTAAAAGTATTTGAAGCAGGGAGGAATCTGTGTATTTCAGAGAAGACTTTAGAATATATTATAGTTATATTGACACTGCGAATGATGGGAAAACTAGGAATAATCCACTATAAATAGTATCTTTCAAGAAAGGAAACTAACGATAGAGACTAGATTGGAGTTGAATTGCTGTAGAACTTGAAGGTTAACAAAGAAACTTCAAGGATAAAAAGATAATACAAATCTTTTAGGTTGTTCAGACTTCGTGTAAGTTTTACCTCATGGAAGACTTCATATACTTCCCATGATTACACATTGGTCAGGAAAAACAGATAAACTAAGGAAGGCTTTTGTTTGTAAATAATTCCCCACATATAATTTCGAGGACAAAATTAATATAAAAGCTTAAAAGGAATCAGTAAGTCTGATTTTTTTTTTTAAAAAAACAAATGAGTCGAGCTTTAAGAGTGTATATTTTTAGTAATAAATAGTTGAGGGGCGCCTGGGTGGCTCAGTCGGTTAAGCATCTGACTCTTGGTTTTGGCTCAGGTGGTGATCTCATGGGTCGTGGGGTCGTGATATCAAGCCAGTCTAGTCAGGCTCCATGCTCAGCTGGGAGTCTGCTTGAAAATTCTCTCCCTCTGCCCCTCCCCCCAACTCACTCACACTCTCTCTTTCTAAAAAAATTAATTAATCTCAAAAAAAAGGGGTGGCTGGGTGGCACAGCGGTTAAGCATCTGCCTTCGGCTCAGGGCGTGATCCCGGCGTTATGGGATCGAGCCCCACATCAGGCTTCTCTGCTATGAGCCTGCTTCTTCCTCTCCCACTCCCCCTGCTTGTGTTCCCTCTCTTGCTGGCTGTCTCTCTCTCTGTCGAATAAATAAATAAATCTTTAAAAAAATAAATAAATAAATCTCAAAAAAAATATTCAAGCACAGAACTGTGTCTTTCTCCTTTCTGGGGACATTGGTGTGAGTTTCAAGATTATGATGCTTTGTACTTTGCTTGACTCTTAAATATTTACTCAGCCATTCTTTCATTCAACAAATATTTGCTGAGTACATAAATACAGTATACCCTTGGAGGAGAGATAAGGTATATTTAAACAGCTGTAGCAAAGTGGAGCACAGTTTTGGAAGAACACAAAAGAAGGTGAGATTGTTTCCACCTGGGGAGAACCAACTTCTTTTTGGGTTGGAATCGCCATCTGGGCTTGAGGGATCTGAAAGTGGCTGGCAGGGCATTTAGGGGGAGAAAGGAGGGGTGAAGCCATGAGCATGTACAGGGGGCAAGGACATTTAGTTTGAGTAGGAGATGTAGGTAATCAGGACATTTGGGGCCAGATCACAGGGCCTTTGGCACTGGGCTAAGTGGTTACTACTCTGGGCAATGGGGAGCCTTTGAAGGTTTTTATGAAGGTAGTGACATGATCTTGTAGCAAGCTGTCAAATGAAACTTGTCAGGCCAGGACCCAGAAGACTGTACCTCCATGACCATGAGGTTTTGAAAAGAGTTCCCTGGGAGTATTAAGGGGAAGACTTGGTTCTCAAGGATGGGTCCCCATTCTAACATCTGGGCCTTGGTCACTTGTGCCAGGCTTCTCATGATTGGGGCCACCCGTGGTGACCAGCTTGGGCTCAGCCTCTCATGTTCTGCTCCATCAGCCCTGGACTCACTCTGGCCAATCCCCAGGACCTGCCTCTGCCATACTGACTAAGCTTTGGCTTATTTCCCATGACCCCCAGGATCTGTGTATTGGCACTGGCATTCCCCACCTCCCGCTCTGGTTTTGACTTTTTTGTCCCTCTTTTAGAGCTGAGAGCTAGTAGTTTTTTTGTTATTGTTTGTTTGTGCCCTGCCCCCCGCTCAACCCCGCGGTGATACTGAGGGCAGATGAAGAGACTTACACAGTGTTGAAGGTGTGCTGGTTGGGTTAGGGCCAAGGGGACGGGTCAAGAAATATTGTGGGAATAGAAGGGACAAGATCTATCATTGCTGATGACTGAATATGGGCGTGAAGGAGAAGGAATCAAAGGACAGTGCTGAGCTTTTGAGCCTGTACAAATTCGAACGGCTTTAAGGGGCCAGAAGATGCTTTTCTCACTTTTACAAAATCAGACTGAACCTAAGTGTCGTGAACAGAGCCGTTGAAGGGTCTTCTTTCAGCTTTGGTCCTGATGAGCTGGAAGGTGTTATGAGCAGCTTGGTCGAGTTAGTTCTACCAACACAATGCCCTGCACAGGCTGCAATAATTGAGTAGGATTGGAAGAAATGTGCCTCTGCCAGAAAAGCTGGTGTAGGAAAATGTGGAAGAAACCCTCCATTGATTCTAGTCTTTCTATTATTGATTAGCCTCTTTCTAGTGAAAAACAGTACTGTGTTTTACAATTTAGGAAAAGGAGGGTGATATGAAATTACAGCAGGGGTTTCGGGGGGTGGGGGGAGGATGAAGGCAGTTCAACCCTCAGGAATCTGGAAAGCTGTGGAAAACAAGCTGCTTTTGGCTGAGGCTATTTTATGTGGCGCCTGTGGGCTGATCCACTAATTGGAATGTGTTCATAGTGGAATATTAAATAGTAGTAATATTTAGTGAAAATTTATTGAGCAACTCGTGTCAGGCACTGCTCTGGGCACTTTTTTTTAACCTATATTTCATTTAATCCTCACAAAACCTGTGAAAATGGGCAGTTTACCCATTTTACAGGTAAGAAAATTGAGGCAGAGAGAGAGAGAGAGGCTGAATGTAATACAGTTACTAATTCATGCTTTTCACTGTGGTTCATTAACAGCAATGTTTTATTTAGTTGGTTTTCATTCAGGGATGCACTGAGGGTCTCTTACGTGCTGATAAGTGTTCCTGAAACATCTGTGAAAATGTAGGTTATGTTGGTTTTGAACCTGCAGTGAGTGGGATGGCTGCTCTGTATGCAGCTGGGCAGGATGGCCCCAGGTGAAGAGTTCCACAAGACAGCCTGTTTTTGTCTGCTCCCTGATTCCTTAGTTCAGCTTAAGGACCTTTCCCTAGCAGTTGGCTTGGGTACTCATCACCATTATCATCACTGATTTAATTACTATTGATTATTGAGCACTTTCTATGTGCCAGGCACCGTGCCGAGCAGTTTACTGCACTCTTTCATGAGTACCTACAGTAACACTACGAGAATGCTCCTCTTGTCTTCATTTTATGTGAGGGGAATTAACTTGCCTAAGGTCCCACTGCTGGTTAAGTAGCAGAGATGGCCTCAAACCCAAGTATGTCTGACTCCAGAGCCCATCTTCCTAACCACAGTGTATTTTGCCCCAACACTGGGCTTTTCTCTAAGTGTCAAGATCTGTACTTCGGTGTTCCTATATTTGGGCTTAGATAGGCTTAATCTAAAATCTAGATGCATTTTGAAAATCATTTTATATTCTTTCTGCCCTACAACTGATGATGTTGTTAGCTGTTTCATTCACATTTTGGACCAGTCATTAGGTTAATGACCAAAGGAAGCTGTAATCCCTTTTTTATAAATGCTGCCTGGTGGAAGACGTGTTGATACTCAAATCACAGAAGCATTTTTCTCATACATTGGGAGGGAGTGGTGGCATCATAACACCTGAGTAGAAACAGGGCATCCTTGAGTGAGGCTTTGTGATGTGGCAGGAAATCAAGTTTCAAAGCTTTGTAGAGCTCATCATAAAATGGCATCCACCTTCTTTCATATAAATCCAAGTGCTTGCAAGAGTGCAAAAATTAGTATCATAAATTAGCAGGCTGCTCTTCTGTTACACAAAATAGTGGTCACTTGGTCCCAAAGGGCAAATTTCGTTAATTGTTTATATGTTTCGGTGAGGTGAGACTCATTCTTATTGTGGGAATTCTTAAAAATACCCTACTCAGATGTAAGAAAATTATAGACAAGGATATAGAATTTTATTTCTTATGTGCTATATAAAAGCTAATAAAAATATTAACCAATTAGATAATTATAAAGCCTGAGTATATTAAAGTATTATGCAAATCCTGATTAATAGTCATACCCTGGACTCACAGAGCAAGCAAAAGCATGCCTGATTCAAATTATAGGAGCTTTTATTTGCATTTCTACAGAGCCTATTATTAATGGGTCTCAAAGCACCTTTCAAGTAATAGTTATTAAAGCCCATAAATATGACCCCAAAATGTCATTTTATTGAGGGAATAAGCAAGAATTCCCCTTTATCTCATACATAGTATGAGATCTAAATGCCTGAGCTAAAGTCGGATTCTCCATATAAAGAGATTACTCGAACACTATGGGTGTTTAGGGCTATGATTCCATAGGTATAGAAATTGGCAGCTATAAATTCAAGGTTCTCATATTGAATATCTCAATCTATGGAGTTAGAACTCTTCACTCATTTTTGAAATTTTACATGCATAATAGCTCTAAACAAATCTTGCCGGTATGTTATATTTTAATATTTCTCTGTGACTATATCAAATTTGAAAACAAAAATTATGCCAAGTTCACATGAAAGTATTTAAAAACATTTTGGAATGTTATATCAGGTTTATTTTTTCCCAAGATCTTATTTCAAGGACAAACAGCTTATAAGCACAGTCAGTGGGACCTGTGTTTATTTCCCTACTTTGTAGCAAGTCCTTGAAAGGTTGTGAGGATTTCTAATCTGTCCCAGAATATTCCTTTGCCCTTCCTCCCCAATTTCTTTTTCTCCTTTCCCTTCTTTGCAACTTCCCTACTCTCTAAAGCTAAGCACAGGTTGAAAAGCTCAAGAATTTTCCTAGTACCTGACTCCCTCTTCTTCTATCTTGAGTCCTCCCCCGCCATGATTGATCCTAAGCTTTATTTTCTTCTGGTGCTGAGAGATCAGAATGCAGTTGCTGGTCACTATTGTGAGGCAGCTGTACTCATGTTATACGTCAATGTCATATAGTTTCCAAGAAAAGTATGGACTAGTGAGCACCTTCCTTTATAATTAAGGACACTGGAGCCCAGAGAGAATGAGGGACTTGACGGAGGTCATCTAGCTTGTTTCTATCTCCCAGGAACTGGGACCACAGCTCATATCTTTAGACTCTTAAACCAAAGCTTTTCCCTCTACCTCATAGTAATTGTATAAGGCTTTGAGTCATACAAAAAATTTACCCAGAAAGATAAGGGCAGAACTAGAAGAAACAGTTGGTTGATTTTATTCAGGGCTGCGGGTCAGCAAGATGAAGTGGAGCCTCAGGGATCTGAAGACACACAGAATGATGTGTGTGTGAGTTGGAATGGAGGACCCTGGGATTATTGTGTAGGAGTTGGATGACTGGACGTAGAGGGGGATGAAGAGCAAGTTGAAGTGGAGAACCGGGTAAGGTAGATGGTAGTTGTAGAAGGATTTAGAAGAATGGCTGGGTTTATGGGCTTGGCAATGCATTGCTGATGTAAGATGAAGAAAGTTTCTATCGGTTACTGGATGGATGGTCCTTAGGGACAGCGGAGTCTCTCAGGATGATGTCAAGGGGGAGGGAGAGATAAAGGCACGTATGGCATGTTACAAAGTTCTCAGGGAATGTGAACTCATAACAAATCCCTGGGAAACAGTGGTATTAGTGGGGTAGATATGTGTCTATTCTATAAGAGATGGTGCATTTCTAATTTCTAATTTTCATGTTTTTCTAGGGAAAACTGAGGCTACTATCAAAAACTTCAGTCCCTACTACAATCGCCAGTACTCTGTGGCTTTCTGCAATCACGTACGCAGTGAAGTAGAACAGCAAAGAGATTTAACGTCACAATTTTTGAAGACCAAGGTAACCCACGGACCTTTGGTTGACAATTTCTCCCACTGGAAAATGCTTTATAACTCTTCATATTTCTGAAGTAAACAGTAATTTACATGGCAGTTTTTTAAAAATCCATCCTCAAATCATTTCCTGGTCAAAAAATTGTATCTGCCTAGAAGTTAGAGTGTATGGTTTCTTGTTAATGGTGTAATCCATATAGAAAGAAAACTAGTGTGATTCAATTTTATTGTTTTTCCCACACTGATGCTTTAATATCAGGAAATTTGACTTGCTGTAGTGAAGTTCAGTTTTAAAAAAAGTCATAATTTTAGTGCCTCCTATTATGGGCATTTTGTTTTGGTCATTGATCAAATATGATTTTTTTCTTCAAATCCCCTGACTTATTCTTTCTCCTTTCCTCCATGATAATAATTACCCAGAACCTCAACAAATATTCATTGATACCTACTACGTGTCAGGCCCTATTCCAAGAACTGGGGATCAAGACAAATTCTCTGCTTTCCTGTGTATATTCAAAAATAGGAGACAGACAGTAAACAAATGAAGAAACAAATACTGGGTGACATCAGATCATAATAAATGCTCAAAGAAAAATAAAGCAGGACTCTTATTTTAAAGAAAATGATCAGAGAAACCCTCTGTGAAGATGAAATTTGAGCAGGAACTGGAGTGAAGTAAGAGTAGGCTGTGCGAATATCTGCGGGATATGGAGCAGTAAGTGCAAAGGCCCTGCAGCAGTCATAAGCACATCAGGAAGGCTATGTGCTGAGAGCCGTGTGAGCAAGGGAGAAGGGAGGATAAATGACCACAGAGTGAAAGGGAAGGACCAGGCCATGGAGGAGCTGTAGACCGTGATAACAGTCTTTATTTGTAAATGTGAATATAAGTTATTGGAGGATATCAAATACAGAGTACCTTGCAATTTCCCATGATCTCTCTAGCTTCTCTATAGTGAATAGACCACGATGAGGAATAAGAGTGGAACTTGGAGACGGGTGAGGAGGACATGTAGCAGTGCAAGAGAAGAAGGGTGAAGGCAAGTTGGGTTAGGGTGGTGATGGTAGCAGTTGTGAGGAAAGGTCCAAGTCAAGATGGACTTGAGATAGAGCTGCTGGAACTTGCTGATGGTTGGATAGGACGTTACAGAAGAAGAGAGAAAATCAGGGATGACGTCTTGTTTTTTAGCCAAAGCAAATAAGTACATGGAGTTACGTTTTACTCAGAAGGAAGAGTCAGGGGTGAATGGGAATCACGAGTTCCCTTTCGGGCACGTGAGTTTGAGATGCTTATTCGACCTATACCTGTGGAAATATTGAACAGATAATTAGTTGACATTTGGAGACCAGGAAAAGGAGAAGGATCCAGCGAGATGGATTGATAAGAAATAGCTTTGCAGGAGGAGAAAATCAAGAAAGAGGAATGTGCCAGAAGGCAAATAAAGAAGGGCTTACAAGAGGGAGGAAGTGATAAATGGGTCAGATACTGCTCAGAGAGGTTAAGTTGACCGACCGATTTAGCAGCATGGGTGTGTGGGGATAACTGAGTGTCATTCCCATAAAACAGTAGTTCTCACAATGTAGGGAGCTTGTTAAAAATGCAAAGTTTGACCCACACCCCCAGAGATTCTGATATAGTAAGTCTAGGGTAAGGCCACATTTTTAACAAGCGTGTCAGTTGATTTGAGTGGCCCAGGTTAAAAAAAAATGCTGCACATAAAACTATAAAGTTCAGCCTCTATATGGGTTCAGTCTCATTTAAAGAGAAGAGTGACATCCTCTCTTACCTGTTAATGAGGCAAGATAGAAAACTGCCTCTTTATCTGTCAGGACAGAATAAATTCGAAAGGCAATTTAGTTCATCCCTTAGCCAATTCTTAAAAAGATTAGCGTATCTGTCTCCTCCGTATGGTTCATGTAAATTTTGCTTGAAAGTGGAGGGATACGTTTCTAAAAGCACTTTGATTTTTTTAATGAAGGGAAAAGAGATGTAAACTCAGTGACACATGGAAGACAGGAGGCCCATTCCTGTATTTTGAGATAATACAGGGATTTTACCATGAGACAGGATGGGAGTTATTCCTTACACAGTTAGCCCAAAGGGAGACCTGACTAAGAATCTAGCAGAGACTTTCTGTAGCACATGTGTCATCAGGGTTAAGGAGAAATCCTCAAACTTTTACTTAAGTAGAAAAGTAGAACTGGAGTTTGCCTGTTGGCCTGTTTGTTCTTCAACCAGAGGGCAGGCATAGTCTCCTTGAGGAGCATGCTCATGGGGCAAGGGTTTATGGTTTGGATCCCCAGGGCTTTTGGATCTGGAAAGACCACTGAACACTGACCCTCAAGGCTGTACCTGAAAGTATGGCGTATAGGGGAGCAGCCTATTAATTCTCCTGTTTTCAGGCATATTCAAGGTCTTGGCGTATACAGCCACAACTTACACTTAACTACCTCTTCCAGAGTTTATCAAGGATCATTAAGTGACATGTATACAGGGCACAACCTTATTACTACAATCCCTTCTACCATCTGCTTCTCTTCTTGTAACATCATGGAGGGAAATGGAAGTCACAAATGTATCAATAAGACAAATTTGCATTTGGTCAGAGGGAGCGGAAAGGGGAAGTATGGAGGGAGGTGAGGGAAGCAACAAGTTATCCAGGATCTCAGCGTAAGATAGGTTTTGAAAACTTGAACTCCCATGGATAGACTTAGTGATAGCATGCTATGTTATCTTTTGTTGTCATGATTAATGATATTCACCTTCTTTAAGCCACCATTGGAGCCTGGAACTGTTCTGTATGAAGCTGAACTATCACAGTTTGCTGAAGACATAAAGAAATGGAAGGAGCGGTACATTGTGGTTAAAAATGATTTTGCTGTGGAGAGCTATGAGAACAAAGAGGTAAGATGTTTCCTTGTATGTACTGGTTCTTGCAACATTCTTCAACATTGGCTGGGTTGATTGACATGCCCTCTCCTTTGAGAGCGATTCCTTCAATAAGCACTCACTCATGCAGCTACTCACTTCAGTGAACATGTTTACTGAATGACCATTATATGCCAAGTGTTATAGAAGGTTCTGAGCCTCTAACAGCAGGTGAAACAGATGCTTGCAGTCCAGCAGGCAAGATAGACTTGGAACAAGGAATTGCAAGTGAGTGTGAAAATAGGTTACAACGAGTGGCCAGTGCAGGAACCTTTCCTAAAATCATTCAGCTTCAAGGTCCTTTTCAGTCACTGCCCTGATATCTCTCCTCTTGGCTCAATGTCTCCATGTCTTCCTCCTGGTAAGCCTCCTATGTGACAGGCGGCTGAGGAGTTACTTAATAAGACTATGACTGCATTTGTGTGGGTTCCTAGGAATTCAGACATTTCAAGACTTTATTCCACTTATGGATTTTTTTTCATTTAACTTTTTCCTGGTTATCACATTATTTTTCTGTAAAATAATTAGATGACTATCTATTATAATCTGTCTGCAAACCATGGAGAAAATGAGGTCATGTATAAAGTACCTAGCACCTGGGAGGACTTCAGTTCTTGTTGGTTCTCATTTCTCTCCTTACACGGGGAAGTCATTTGGTCTAGAGGAAAGAACACTGGGCAGTGAATTGGGAAAACGAAAGTTTAGGTTAGGCCTTAGTTACACTAGAGAGTCAGGCCGAATGATGCCACTGGTTCCTTCCAGATCTTGCACTGTACACGTTTTTAGTCTACATAGACCCTCCATCTCCTTTTGGAGCCTACTGTGGATCAGTTAAATGTAGTACCAGGTTCAAAACTCTGCTTTCTTGATTCTGGTTTAAAAACAGTCAGGACAACCTCCATGGATACTCTGAGTAATACCTCTGATGCTAAACCGTTAGGAAGAGGCTTCAGAGTGACAAGTCAATGCGTTTCCATTTCTGATGGGAAATAGAAATAAAACACAGTTTGAATTTATTCCACAGGCTACCAGGCAATGTCCAAATGCTCTCTTAGGTAGTCTTGTTCTTTTCAACATTCATTAAGCTAATCTCTTCTCTGCTTATCTGTATTAGGACTTTATTTAACATTTGATTTGCTCTCAGAAGCAAATTATCAATGCATTACATACAATAATGATAATAATAATAAATCACCTCGGGGGCACCTGGGTGGCTCAGTCAGTTAAGCATCTGACTTCTGCTCAGATCACGACCCCAGGGTCCTGGGATGGAGTCACATGTTGGGCTCCCTCTCCCTCTGCTCCTTCTCCCACTCGTGTTCTCTCTCTGTCAAATAAATAAAAAAATAATCTTTAAAAAATGAAATAAATCAGCTCATATTTTGTATGGCACATTACAGTGTTCTTTCAGGGAAGCTTGAGAAGAGGCAGTAGAGCATAATGGTTAATATGTGCTTTGAATCACACCTTTGCCAGTTACTAGATATGTGTCCTCGCATAAGTTATAAACCTCCTTGAGCCTCTGTTTTCTCATCCGTACAATGGTGCACATGATCCATCCCTTCGTGGCCATGTTGTTGTAAGGATTAAGCAAATGAATATATTTAAGCACTTAGCGTTTGGCCAACCGCTGGCAGAGCCTCCTGTACAGCCATTACAGTGTGACCACTGCTAACTGATTGAGGGGAAACACTCATAGAGCTTGCTCTAGGATTTATTAGGGTTTTCACCACATTTGGCACTAACTGAACTTTTAATTTTGAATCAGATTGTGGTGTTTTTCCCCTTCTTTTCATTTTTTCAAGCTTGCTCCTTCAACTGCAATTTATGGACTATATTGCTTTCTTTGCTTTGCTCATCATTTTTAAATAAACTTGTTCAGGTTGTTAAGATATGGTCACTGAATTTGGTAATAACTACATATTTTTTAAAAACCTGGAAATTTTACAGGGATGTCTGGTGGGGCACCTCAGGGGTGCTTCGGTCAGTTAAAAACTTGGAAATTTTTTTTTAAGTGCCCATGCAGTTTGCTATAATTCCTCAAAGTTTTCATAGTATCCTGTTTTTTTAGTTTATAGAAGGGCATGTTTTATGACACCTAAGAGTCATATATTAAGTACCTATAAGTTGCTTATTATTTCTTTGAAAGTCTGGTTTTGGCAGGTAATTAAGCAGGAAAAACGAATTGTTCTCATTCAATAACCATGCCCTACTTCCTGTACACTTTCTGGACAGACACAGATATGAATCCAAGATTTGTTACCAACTCACTACTGGGCCATTGACAAGTTCTTTGAGCTTCATTTTTCTCATTTATAAAATGGAGAAAATAACTAATTCATAGTGCTGTTTTGAGGATTAAATAACATAATGTTTATAAAAGTCCAGATTGGGGCCCCCGTTAGAACAAATAATGCAGTTCAGTCTTGAGGCAGGTCTGAGCTCAACTGCTCCTAGACTTTGTCAGAGTCACAACTTCACATTCTTCTCTGTTGTGCTCTGGGTCCCGCATGTGCATAAGCAGTTCAGTAGTTGTTCCTACAAATGTGAAACAACAGGGGCGCCTGGATGGCTTGGTTGAACATCTGCCTTCGGCTCAGGTCATGGTCCCAGGGTCCTGGGATGAGTCCCCGATAGGGCTCCCTGCTCAGCGAGGAGCCTGCTTCTCCCTCTCCCTCTGCCCTACTTGTGATCTTTTTTCTCTCTCATACTATATCTCTCTCTCAAATTAAAAAAAAAAAAAATCTTAAAAAAACAAAACAAATGGAAAACAACCTTCTTAAATATGCAAGAATTTGTTTTGGGGTTCCTGGGTGGTTCAGTCAGTTAAACGTCTGCCTTCGGCTCAGGTCATTGTCCCAGGTCCTGGGTTCACGCCCTGTGTCGGGATCCCTGCTCGGTGGGGAGTCTGCTTCTCCCTCTGCTCCGCCCCACTCCCTACTCTCTCTCTCTCCCCCCCTAAAAAAATAAAATCTTAAAAAAATTTTTTTTTAAATAATTTGTTTTGCTTGGGACTCTTCATTCAATGTCTTATTGATTGAGAATGTGTTATTGTTATTGTGATTTTGTTGCCATGATCAACATTATTTTAGTTTTCCCCAAGAGCATACTTAAGATTTTGGGTTGTACAGTTTCCTGGTTTCGATTCTCAATTTGCGTTGAGGCTGCTATTCTCAAAATTTTGCCTTGACCTAAGCCCTCCCATCAGAGGCACTAGTTACATTTTACCTTATCTGTTTGTCCTCATGAGTGGGTCCGATGCACAAACTGCAAGTCTCTGTACCTTTTTTTTTTTTAAGATTCCATTTATTTATTTGAGAGAGAGAGACAGAAATAGTGAGTGAGAGGACAAGCAGGGGACAGGCAGAGGGAGAAGCAGACTCTCCCCTGAGTAGAGAGCCCAACGCAGGGCTCGATCCCAGGACTCCGGGATCATAACCTGAGCCCAAGGCAGCCGCTAAACCGACTGAGCCCCCAGGTGCCCCTCTCTGCCTCTCTTTTACATTTCCCAAAGAGTAGGGCCTTTTGTCTGCTGGGAAGAATTTGTTCTCATGTCATGATGTTGCATTTCCATCCCAGATCAGTTTACTGCAAAATGGTCTCAGGCGGCGTCATGTCTTATCATGGCAACATTTTTTTGTTTTGGGTGAAAACCCATGGCAACCATCATTTCAGTTATATGTCCCCCATGTCATTCGTCATCTGTCCCCAAGCCTTTTGTGCAGTGAGTGTCTGTATGCATCATCACCCTTGTGGTTATGAGAATGATTCAGGTGCTAGCGTCTGAAATGGTAAGTGTGGTGCAGGATTCTAGAAGTTACCAAGATGATGTTTTCCCCACAGGAGAAACATATCTAGAATGAGTCTCCTAAGATTAAGGACCCTGATTTACCATGTTGTGACCATCACTAAAGTACCTTGCAAGTCACAGGTCCACGAAACATATTTTTAAAATATGTGGCTCTTTCTCAGAGACGTAGTGTAGGAATCATTATCTCTAAGTGTGTGTGCCTGTGTCTTTTTCTAATATTCCTGGTATTTTCCAAAAATCCAAATAGGGGAAAAAAAAATCACCTATTTATGCCTTTTTCTCTCCAGGCCTATCAGAGGGGAGCGGCTCCTAAAAGCCGAATTCTTCCAGCTGGTGGCAAGGTGTTAACCTCAGAAGATGAATATAATCTGTTATCTGATCGGTTTTTCCCAGACCCTATTGGTGAGTCACTGAGCATTCTTTCTCAAGGCAAAATTCCTACACTTGCTTTGTTTCGCTGGACCAGTGGTTCTCAATGGGGGGGAGGGGATTTCACTCTGTAGGGACAGTTGGCAGCGTCTGGAGACATTTTTGGTTGTCACTACTAGGGAGTCTGGTGCAACAAGCATTTAGTGGGGAGAGGGCAGCATGCTGTACTGCACAGGACAGCCCTTGACAATGAAGTATCTGCCAGAAAACATTCAGAGTTGAATAGTCGCTAAACTTGAGAAACTTTGGGCTAGCCACACATTCTCTGTAGACACATGGAAGATGTAATTTCTCTAATTTGGGTAAACATTTTACCACTTCTGCTATTTTAAATCAACATTCAGTAATACACAAGTCAGACACTGTGTTTCTATCTTATGGAAAATGTACGATTCATTTGTCGGGCATCTTGAGGCTTCGAAATATATGCCAGCTTTCATTGCATCACATAGGGCAGCAAAAACAAATAGGTAGGGCCCTATTTCTGTGAAATACACAATGCCACCTTTAAGCAAGCAAGTCCGGACCTGAATATTATTTTTTATAATTTTAGGATGGTATGCAATAAAATATCCTGAATTGACAAAATACTTTAAACAAGCATTACAGTCGCTCATAGCTACCGTCAATATAGTGTTGCATTAATCTGTAAGTAATAACTGTAATAACTGATTGTTGTCATGGAAAGAGTATTGAACTCTAAATTTAGAGGCTGGATTTTTATCTAGTTCCGTGACACTTATCAATGTTTTCCCTAGCCATTGTTGAGCTTCTCTGGTTTCTGATTCTCCAATTCTAGGCCCTTGAACTTAAAAATCTAGAAGGAGCTTTCCAGCTCTAACATTCTTGGATTCTCATTTATTCCATTTTTTGCATGTAGAGAAAGTGATGGATAATATAGAGACCAAATAGCGCGTTTCATAGAGATTCATGAACTGTGGGTAATAACTGCATCTAGCTTTGTGTAAATGATACCACACAGTAATTACTTGGTTTCTTGAAGAGAACCCTGGTTCTTATTAATGGGCATAATCATATCATTAGAATTTATGGAGAAAAATATAATCCTTTTATCAATTGTTATTTTGGTGTAGAATGCTTAGCGTAGTGTTTTTAATAGCACTATTATAGGATTAGTACATGGACCATAAACCTAGGTTAACAAACTATTACTAAGTAATTCAAGCTAAAACAACACTTTATGTGCACTATATATATTATTATATTTTCTTTCAACATCTAGTTGTATGTCATCTTGGCTCTAGAGCTGCCGCTAGAAATGGGAATGCCAACTTGATGACTCTTCGGAATTTCTCCAGTAGAACTTTTCTTTTCTTTCTTTTTTTTTTTTTTTAAAGATTTTTTCTTTATTTGACAGAGATAGAGACAGCCAGCGAGAGAGGGAACACAAGCAGGGGGAGTGGGAGAGGANAAAGATTTTTTTCTTTATTTGACAGAGATAGAGACAGCCAGCGAGAGAGGGAACACAAGCAGGGGGAGTGGGAGAGGAAGAAGCAGGCTCATAGCAGAGGAGCCTGATGTGGGGCTCGATCCCATAACGCCAGGATCACGCCCTGAGCCCAAGGCAGACGCTTAACCGCTGTGCCACCCAGGCGCCCCTCCAGTAGAACTTTTCAATGAAATCAGTCAGAATAGACAATACATTATTGGTTTATTGGTGAAATCATATCAGAAGGAATGAATAGGAATAAAAAACACAAGGCCTGTGTGACTAAGGCCATTTGACCCAAGGCTTCAGACTGGGGTATTTCAATGACTTTTTTTATTGTATGGAGTGGCCCTCTGAGTTTTAAAAATAGAATATTCTACAGTAGATCATTTGTGATATCTTTGTAACTCAAGTCAGAAAAAATGCAGATTAATGGCATCTGGAAAATCATTGTAAAATGTTAAATGAGAGATAACTAAAGGCTAAGAAGAATGAATTTTATGGGGCTTGAAGCTTTTAAATGCAAAGGGTCAGTGTTGCTTTTGAGTTGTTTGGACAAAACTGTGACATCTTGGAAAGGGCGAGGGGAATTGTATCATGAAGCCATGTTGACCAGGAAGACTTACTGTGTGATACTAACTTGTTGCTGCAAACAACAAAAGACTCAAATACATAAGGCTTAATTTTTTGCTAAAAATATTTTGGATGTTACAAGTCCCGGCTGGCATGGCAGTTCCATAAATGTCAGGAACTCTTTCTAGCTTTGTCTCCCTGTATCTCTAGGTTGTGGCCCTTTCTGATACAGTCTAGGAGGGCTGTTGGAGAGTCAGTCATGCTTTTCTCATTCCAGACAGCAGGCAGGAGAAAAAGAGATGGAGGTGGGGGCGTTCCCTCTTTTAAGGATCCTTCCAGGAAGTTTCACTGCCCCTCCCATTTCTATCCTATTGACCAGAACTTAGTGGCTGGGCCCCACCACGCTGCAATGGAAGCTGGAAATGTAGTCTTTATCTTACACAGTCACTTACTCAACTGAAAACTGGGGATTTTATAACCAAGAAAGAAGGGGAAAATCGATAATGCTGTAGTTTTGGAATGTTGGTGAAGTCTGGAGCCAACGGCCAAGAAAGAATTCTTGAGACCTCTTTGGTGTAACAAGGCGATTTTATTAAAGCGTGGGGATGGCCGTGGATGGCCAGCTGGTGGGCCGAAAGAGCTGCTGCCCTGGGGTTGTGAGGAATGGCTGATTATATACTTGGGAGGTGGGGGGCTTAAGGACAAAGGGAGGTGTCCAAAAGGACTTTCACATGCTAAAGAAGACTTCAGGATACTGGAGGCCTGGCTATTGTCAGGCTAACAGTTTTTCCTTCTAGTAAGGCATTAACATTAAGACATTTGGAAGCTTCCTGGAGGAATGTTATAGTCTGCCCATCTCAGGTCTTTGTCAATGGACTGCGGGTCATAAATAAATTTAATTTTGTTTACGTTCCCTTTTTTTTGTTTTTTTAATTTATTCTACATTTTTTCATTGTTTTTTACCTCAATTTCTGGTTTATCTTTATTATTTCCTTTTATTTATTTTTTATTTTTTAATTAAAAAAATTTTTTTATTATATTATGTTAGTCACCATACAGTACATCCCTGGTTTTTTATGTAAAGTTCGATGATTCATTAGTTGCGTATAACACCCAGTGCACCATGCAATACGTGCCCTCCTTACTACCCATCACAGGCCTATCCCATTCCCCCACCCCCCTCCCCTCTGAAGCCCTCAGTTTTATGTTCACTTCTGCCTCAGTTTCCCACATCACTCATGGAAGAGAGGGTGATGTTAAGGCTCCAGGAAACTGAGTTATGGGTCTCTGGAAGTTAGGCTATTGATAAGAATGCTTTTTCCCTGTAAATCACTAAGACATTGGTAACCTGATGGAGACTCTCGTCCTGCAGGACTGTGAGCTCTGTCAGTTTACTGTCTGTTTCTTCCCTTCCCTTAGGTTTAGGGCAGCTAGGACTACCTGAGGAATGGGGGTGGGGGGGCAGTTTGCTTGATCCTCAGCTTGCTTCTGCTCCCTCATCAGATAATGCGTTAAAATTAGAGGTCTGTGCTACCAAATTTAATCACTGATGCATTCTTTTGTTCATTTATACAGTGATTCATTCTTGTATTATGTGCTAGGTAGTTTGTGAGGTACTGAGTGCGCCAAAGTTTGTGTTTCTAGTGCATTCTACTTTGTTACCTTCAGGTTTCAAGACATTGAAACAGAATCCCATATATGCCCCAGGAAATCTATTTTTTATTTATCAAATCTTGATTTATTAATTTGCCAGTAGCAAGGCTCTGTTCTGGAGTCTCCCATGTGGCTCTGATCCATCGCTGGATATGTCTAGCGCTTTCAGTGGCCTCTGAGAGGGTCCTTTTGTCCTTCCCTTCCCTGCAATGGTGCCCATTTTATGTAAGTAGAGAGCACAGAGCTAAGAAGCTGGGGATCATTTAGCCAAGCATAACATTATGTATCTGGAATTCATGGAAGGGAATAAAATTTAGGTAGGGATCTGAATACTAGCATGGTTTGACATGAGTTTCTTAGGATTGATTTTGAGGTAAGTGGTAAAAGTCCATTGTTTAAAGCTTTTAAGATTTCCTAGGACAACATAGCACGTTTGCTCGACGAACTGTAGTTGAATATCTAGTCGGTTCTATGGCTGTGCTAAGGGATGAGCATACAAAGGTATGTAAGGTGCGGTTTCCATCCTGTTAGAGCTCCAGGGCACTGGTACTGCTTCCTGGAGAGGAGAACTGTGTGAGAACCAGTGGGGAGCTCATCTCACTCTGTGCCCTCCACCCTACCTGTCGGTGCCAAACATGAAAAACGATCTCTACAATATTTAGGGAGAACAAGGTAGGGAGCACCCAACCCTGTCCCTAGGGGCATGGGGAGGTGCCAACAGAGGCACCCCAGAGGAGCGGCTTTTGAACGGACTTTTGAAGGATGAATGAGAATCTTCTAGGAGAAAGTATGGTGGAAAGACTAGAGGTAGCCGTAATAGGACCTGCAGAAACAACATTCCATATCACGGAATGGATGACCACGCCAAAGGAGAGCAGAGACTAGTCAAAATGGACAGAACAGGATGAACACCAACACTTCACTTGGGGATGGAGAGAAGGGGCAGAGGAACCGACAAAGCTGACCAGGAAGAAACAATTTTTAAAAAGCACAAAGGATACCAGGAGAGAGGTGATCCTACAGGTCAAGGGGAGAAAATGTTTTCAAGAGGGAAGAGTTAGTTAGCAGCAACAGATGCTTCAGATCGGGTTAAACGTCTTAGATAATGGGGGGAAAAGGGCTTAGGTAATGAAGAAGAAGCCACAGTTTGGCAGTTAGGACAACATCAGTGACCTCAGCCATCGGGTTTCGGGACTGGTGGCGCAGGAACCAGACTGAGGCAGGAAAAAGCAAGCGTTGGGTTGGTAGCGACAGGGAGGAGTGGGGGGGGGGCGCAAGGCAGAGAGCGGCCCGCTGGAATGGGAGCCTCCAGGGATGGGAGGGTGAGCCTGAAGAGGGCCAGCGGGGACACCCAGACTCTGTTTGCGGATCCCTGATATGAGGAAGTTGAGAAAGATGATGTCTGGTGGCCTTGGCTGTCCCCTGTCAGGGAGGGGGCGAGGCCACCTGCTGGAGTGAGACAGTTACCTGTGGAGGGAGGGAGTGAGAGGAGCTTGAACTGCCATTTCCCACCGTCCTGGGAAGACACCTCATCTCACCTTTCTGTCCCATGGCCTGTCCCCAAAGAGCTAGCTGCCCTCACAGCCTGAAATAAGTATTTTACATAAAAGGTGCACGTTTGAAAATGTCTTTGTGCTTTCCACATTGCCTCAGCCTCCAGTGAGAAGGAGACCGCTCAGCCCTTCGTGGTCCTGCCCAAGGAGTTCCCGGTGTACCTGTGGCAGCCGTTCCTCAGACACGGCTACTTCTCCTTCCACGAGGCCGCCGACCAGAGGAAGTTCAGCGCGCTCCTGAGTGACTGCATCAGACACGTGAACCACGGTAGGACCTGGCGCCCCCACACGCCCCGTGGGGCTGCTTTGCTCAGGGGGCCTGGGCAGTCGCCTGAAGAACGGTTCCTAGAAAGGGCTGCCCTTGGAAGGAGGGGAAGCACCGTGAAGCAGGAGTTCGTCGGCAGGAGCGAGGTCACGCTCCGCTTGTCGGGTTTGGTCTGGGCGGCCTCGGAGAAACAATGTGGGGCATTACCCCACGGCAGGTGCGAGCCATACTCATGCGTATCATTCTGTGCATAATCCAACCTCTTCCTTTTTCTTGATGTTTCTTATGGAAACGACAGCAAGAACGTGCCAGCTGTCCCTGGCAAATTTAGTCCTTACGACATTTCTTGGTTTCCTCACCTTTATTTCTGAATGACTTGTGCAACACTTTATGGTACGTAACATCACTGGGCGAACTTCTTGAACCCGGATCTTTTGGGGCCCCCACCATCAGGTGTTCTCATTCACTGGGTCTCTGGTGGAGCCCCATGTTGCTTTTCTAACAAGTTTTTCATTGCAGTATGGGAGGTTTTGATGAATTGACGTGAATGCTGGTTTTTCTGGAATCCACGAAGTTTTTGGTTTCAGATGATTAAGCTCTTTGTTCTTTGGAAAGGCAGTCGTTAGTCAAATATCACTGAGGGCTTACTCTGTGCCTGCCTCGGTTGGTATTAGGAACAGAGTAACGAACCACGCAAAGTCCCTCTCTCTGAGTCTTCATTCAAACAGAATGAGGGACAACACGAGATAACTTGATAGTTCTCAAAGTTAACGTGTCGCGGGGTAACTAGAAGTGACTACATGGTGAAGAATGGAGTTCAGGACTTTAGGCTTGTCAGAGGAGGCCTCTTTGAGCAGGTGACATGTGAGGGGAGTCACCTTCCCCATCGGTGCCTTTTTTTCCTAATAAGGCTAATGTCACTGTATCTTTAAAATTCTGAGGTTTCCCTGAGAATGTCAGTCCCAAAGAGCAGGAGTTGCTAAGTGATGTGTGTCGATCTGTTCTTGATTTTAGCTTGTGTATTGATAGGAAGCTCATGGGAAAATATAATGTCACTCCGTTTTGCTATAGCAACTCTGGGTAACATGGGTCATAACATTGGCTCGTAACTAGTTAGGGACTTTATAAAAATGATACCCTTATTAATAACTTGCCTTGTGGTTTGGATGTTCTAGACACAAAGAATTGCCCAGCATTGCCTGTTCCGTCTAGCTCATTTTTCAATACACTTACACCTCTGTGTGCAGGGCCTGGGTCTAGTACCAACATGCCGTTGGCACTGAACACAAGAACCATGAAGTTTCCCTAAGCAGAGAATGTTCTCTGCCTAGCCAGATGGGACTTGCTTCATTCCGCCTTCCATGTACATAATAGGAAATTCCCTGGGGAGTTTCTGGATGTTATGTAGCCTGCATTCAGATTCCATTTATGGAAGATTTCAGTCAATTCGAAACCTTACTCCGCTCTCCAGTGTTATCAAAAGCACTAAGATAATGAGGTCTGGTCACGTTGCTCTCACTTTGTGTCACATTCCTCTGTCCAGAAACCACTTTTCCTCACTGCGGCTTTGTGCAGACTTGATGGGATGTGGCGTAACTTCCAGTAGCTCCAGGCAGAACCAAAGACCCTCCAAACATTGTAAGGAACAGTCCTTGACCGCCTCGGGTCCTTCCCTTGCCGCCAGTCTTTCTGTGTTTCTGACCGCACACTGTACCACCCGCCTTTACTGACTCACTTTCGTTATTTCTACCTCTACCCGGTATTCATTGTATGATTTTGAGTAAACCTGTAAGACGTTTATGAACAGTGAACCATGACTTTTTCCCCATAATTACCAGACGAGTCTAGAAATAGAGGTAAAATTAGGGCTCAGGAAAATAGAGTAGGGCTGTCAGCCTGCTTTCACTGCTCCAGTGGCCCTCAAGCCACAACCCACACCTGTTGAGTACTAGCATATCCCAGCAGCTGATGCCAGGCCACTCACTCACAGGTCCTTGGGGGTCTTTTCAGCTTTATTGAGATATAATTATATCAGTCAAAGCTGTGTCGCATTCTAATTTGATGTACGTATATATCATAAAATGGTCACCACAATAAGTTTAGTTAATATCCATCGCCTGGTAGAATTACAATTTTTTTCTCATGATGAGAAGCTTCAAGATCTACTCTCTTAGTGATTTTCAAATATGCAACACAGTATTGTTAACTATAGTCACCATGCTGTATGTGGCATCCCAGAATTTATTTATTTTATAACTGTAAGTTTATACCTTTGACCACCTTCATCCCATATCCCCACTCCCTACCTCCTGCCTCTGGCAGCCACCAATCTGATCCCTGTTTCTATGACTTTGAGATTTTTAGGGTTTTTTTTTAGATTCCCAATGGAAGTGAGATCATACAGTATTTGTCTTTCTGTGACATATTTTACTTAACATGATGCCCTCAAGGAATCTTTGAGGGAAGATCATTTCCTTGCCTTTGTGGTAAGTTCCACCAAGGATGTCTGTCACTGGGGGTTCCTAGGATACCTCTCCTCAGGCTCAAATCCCACCATAACTTGGCCCACTTGCCCCAGGAGTTCTGGGTTCAAATTGGTCCGGGTATGCTTATCCATTCATTCTGAATCCATAGCCACTTCTATTCCTCCTCATGGGGTGCATGTGTTTCCTATTTAACCCCAACAAAGGGCCTGATTGCACTCTGCTCTTGGACAATAAGACTATGTCCTAGGGCAGGTTAAGGCAAGTAGATGGCTCTCTGCTCCTTCCTTCAAGAGAGGGAGCTGCTTCTGGGCACCTCAAAGATTATTTACACTCCTAAGATACATAAAGGGGTGTGTGTGTGTGTGTGTGTTTTGGTTTGGTTTTGGCACTTCTTCATTGAGCAGGCATAAAAAAATTCCACAACTATTTAGCAGAACATGCTATTCCAACACACTGGACTGAATGTCAAGCCCATTACGTGATATGTGCCTACAGCAACTGCTGTCCTCTGTCCTTTTGGAATCACACTGCAATCCCTGCCCCAGTGAGGGAAGGCCAGGGTTCTAAATGTCCAGTGTTATAAAATGGGAATTATATAATGCCAAGGTATTTCAAGATAAACCTGTTGTCCAAAATTCAGTCTTATTCTTTAGAATTTTAGTTTGAAAAATCTGGTCATTGTAGTTACAGGGACATAGATAAAACTTTTAATAAATCAGAGAGTTGTACATATGCAACATGGAATAATGATCATTATCAACACAAGTCTGTCTTTTCAGCTCAGGGTAATCATTCCTTGGCATAGGAATTTGCAGGATGGGGAGAAAGTGTTTCTGGCAGGAAGAATAGGATATGTGGGGGCCAGGAAGAGAGTCAGAGCATGGATCATTAGGGAAACTGAAAGAATTTTGCGTGGCTGGTGCTTAGAGAGGAGAGAGGAGCCAAGTGGGGATGGGGAGATGGGCAGGATCCGAGCTCTAAAGGGCTTTGCAATGGATATTAAGGGATTTGCACTTTATTTTAACAGCAACAGGAAACTATTAAAAGGTTTTAAGCAGATAAGTGACTCAGTCATCTATTCATTTTAGAAAGGTCACACTTTCTAAGGCTGCTGTGTGGGCCAAGGACGGGAGGGTAGCATGCTGGGACACCAGGAGGCCACTGAGGAAGCTTTGGCAGGTACCAGGGGGTGGGAGTGTGCACCAGAGAGCTGATAATGGAGATGGCGAGAGGTGGCTGGATAAGAGAGAGAGCCAGGAAGTAGAATGAACAGAACTTGAGGTTAGATAGTGTGGAGAGTGAGGCAGTGGGAGGATTCCCGGCTGCTGCCGTTCTCTGGGTCGGGAACCTTGCGTGAAGAGGAGCAGGTGCCAAGGAAAGATGATGTGGTCACTGTTGTAGATGTCGAGTTGGAGAAGTCCGTGAACATCCAGGTGAGGAAGTCTCGTAGACAGACGCGTGGACAGGGCTGGAGACGGGAGGGCCCTCTGGAGGGGAGACCCAAGTGGGAAGTCAGCAGCCTGCAGGCCATTGTTAAGCTTTGGCTGGCTTTGTAGGAAGGCTGTAGTTTGCGAGCCCCTCAAGGGCAAATGGTTTTTTCTATGGATCCCCATTCCCAGCAATTGTCCAAGGGCCTGCTGCCAGGTAAAGGCTCCGTGAATCTCTCTACCTCCATCGTTGGCAGTTACAAATACACTCATGTGTGAAAAAGCATAGAACACGTATGTTGGTGCAGCTTAAAGATGTTTGTATATAAAATCTGCAAACACGTAAGGAAAACGAGTCGGTGCTTTTATGTCTGGTAAGTGCTAACTTACTCATTCACTACATGGATCTGTGATTTTCCTATTGAACTTTTAGGCAGCATGCTTGTCAGGAATATAGAACCTTTGTGAAATTCAGTGACTGTTACTCTCTCTGACTCACCCTCTTCATACAGATACCTCCTTAATTGGTAGTGTCTCTTCTGTGTTTTATTTCAACTTCGCTGCTACCAGCCTGCTTTGGGACTCATATAAAAAAAACATTCCCAGAGGCTTTTAGTTGTTCTTATTTTTTCCAATTACCGCCACCTCCTTCTACATGTAACAGTCAGATAAATCATCTGTAAGCACAATTTTTTATTAAAATCCTTCAGTGGCACTACCGTTGTCACAAAGATGAAACATTTCATTCCAAGGAGATTGGCTGTGCCTGATTTACTGTATTCTCAAGCTCAGGCCTCCTTTTTCCCAATCTTGCTGTCCTGCGCCTCCCGCCTTCTTTGAATAGGAGTGTTACTTGGACACCTTTGGCTTTGCATACACCTCCAATACCCACTCCTCCCTTCCACCTATTCAAATTCTGTCTTGCTCCTTTAAGAATCAGCTTCGGTCTGACCCCTGCCATGACGACCCCAGGGTTAACTTCTCCAGCACCTGTTATCTGTCCCACTGATTGGAAACTCTCCGTGGTCTGCCTTACATTATTCATTTTCATGTCTACTTGTCCTATTTCTCTTCCTCTATTTGAAGCCCCTCAAGGGAAATCGTATGTCACCCTTTGTATCCCCCTGCAGTGCTCAGACAAGTATCTTGTGTTTCATAAAATGGCTCAAGGACATTTGTGAATTAATAACTAACTGCTAAAGTAAAGCTGACCTCAGAATTGAAGCGCAGTTTGAGAGATAATCATTGTAAATGTGGCCTGGCCTACTTCATAAACACACGGACATGAATGAGGAAAGAGATTTGTCAGTACAGAACCTAAAGGGTTTGAGGAACAAAAGAGTCAGATGCTAGAAGACAGCTACTGCTTCAAGCATGGTGATTCTGGTAAGAAGGTGGAATGCTGGCCCCGTTGTATTGGATGGTCGTGCGCTAGCTTGAAGGACAGCCAGGACTGCCATTGAACAAATGCCGGTGTCCCCGTCATCATGTACACTAAGGAAGAGGGGACAGTAAAATATCCCGTGGCATGAGGGCATCTGGGTTGAAAAGATAGTTTAAAAGAAGAGCCCAGAGGATTTTGGAGAGAAGAACAAAATTATGTAAAGATGCTTTGCAAACCTCTGTTTCGAGTTGGGCTGTTCAATCACTTACGACAATAATGGCATCCAAGGGTGCCTGTGATGGAGTGAGTCAGGCTGACTGTGAAGCTGTCACAGTGATTAAACTTTAGAATCATTTGCTGTCAGGGTTGTATGCTTTGAGCTCTTATCCCAGAAATCCCATGTCAAATCAAACGCCTTTATTAGATTTGGTTTTGACACTTGCACATTTTAGGTGTTCAATAAATGTTGCTGAATTAAACTGAATTTTAAAACAGAAAAGGATCTTCTGATTCAAGTAGCTAGAGCAAACCCTCTTTGGTGTGTGTTTATTTGCACATGATGTGTTTAGATCTCAGATCTGTTTTCACTAACTTCTGCGTGAAGCAGATCTCGTCAGCCCATCACCACCTGTGAAACACGTTCATTACTTGAAGGACTCAGTGTTCTGATGTGAACATCAATCAAGTTTAACTGAAAATATACAATGTGTTTCATGTTCTTATATCTGAAAGTATACTTATGAATTTGTGGCACATGCTACATTTGCAGACACACCTGTCTATGAGTCAGAAAATTCTAACTATGCTTGGGCTCTTTTGGATGTTTTATTACAAAAGAATGTTCTGCTGGACATAGATAAATAAAAGTACAGTTTTTATAAACATCTCTTTGCATGCTTTTACTTCTAAAAAGCATTCTGCAGTGTACTTTTGTTGCAATGCACAAAAACCTCTATGCACTATAAAGAAAAATCCTTGCCAAATTATTGTTTAATCAGTCACTAGATACCAGTTTCCAGTTTTCACAGGACTGTCCCAAACAAAATTCTTTACAAGGATTCTCTCTGCGTGGAGACTACCTTCCTCTTGATTTAGTGTGTGCTCTTTGCCTCACACAGTTAATGCTCTACAAGTTATGAACATTTCTCTCTGTCCCTTTGTGAATATGCCATTTTCTCTTAAGGAGTTATCACGTCCCCCTTTCCGACGCTTGCTTACTGTTCATTAAAAGTTAACTTTGGAAGGGACCTTTAGCGGTCACCTATTCCAACCCCTCAGGGTTCATTTATGATAAAGGCTCAAATGGTGACTCACGTGCCCAAGGTCATAGCTGGTTAGTGGTAGAGGACTAGTTGTTCTAACACCTAGTCCTTGACATCTGTCATCTTTCAACACTACTTTTTAGAAGACTCTTTCATCTCTTGGTCACTTAAAACACAATACTATTAAATCAGACTATTTCTGTGATACATTTGCATGACCCAAAGTGAAGCAAACTCAGAGCTGTTCACTTAAGGTCATCTGAGACCTGGGTTATGTCTGGTTTCTTTTTTTTTTTTTTTTTAATTTTTTTTTAAAGATTTTATTTATTTATTCGACAGAGATAGAGACAGCCAGCGAGAGAGGGAACACAAGCAAGGGGAGTGGGAGAGGAAGAAGCAGGCTCATAGCGGAGGAGCCTGATGTGGGGCTCGATCCCATAATGCCGGGATCACGCCCTGAGCCAAAGGCAGACGCCCAACCGCTGTGCCACCCAGGTGCCCCCTATGTCTGGTTTCTTGATAAGCATCACTGTCTTGAATTTAACTCGATATTTTGCCACCTGCTAAACATGACCGTGTCTTTTAGCTAGCTATGCTCTGAAAATAAAATATTTGGCAATGTAGCTTGTTTACTGGTTAAATTTTGTGTATGGTAAAATGCAAGCTACATATGATTTTATACTGTTTAACTAAAAACTGATTTGTAATGGAAAATTATGGTGCTTGTGAAGACTTACGGTGGAATAGTCTAAAAATAATAGATCTAAAATAAGCCAGACAGAGGAAGACAAATACCACATGGCATCACTTATATGTGAAATCAAAAAAAAAAAAAAAAAAGCCAAACTCACAGAAACAGAGTAGAAGAGTGGTTGTCAGGGCCGGGGGGTCGGGGAGATAGGGAGAGGTTGGTAAAAGTGTACAGACTTTCAGCTGTCAGACGAATAAGGTTTAAGGATCTAATGTAAAACATGGTGACTGTAGTTGATAGCACTGTATCGTATCACTGAAATTTGCTAAAAAAAGTAGAATTTTAAGTGTTCTAATCTACCCCTGCCCACCAAAAGGTAAATACATGAAATGATAGCTGTGTTAATTAAAGACGGGGGAATATTTCCATATATATGTAATTATTTTATATATATGATTTCATTATATATAATATATATAGTCATTATATATATAATCTATATATATAATCACCAAGATGCACATTCTAGACATCTTATAATTTTATATGTCAGTTGTACCTGAAGAAAGCTGAAAAGCCAAAATAATAGATCTAAACAAGTTTTATTCATATTATTTTTACTTCTGGATATACTTAAATTACTCAAAGCTCTCAAAACAGTCTAAGAGTTGATCTTGAAAGAACACGTCTACATCAGAGAGTAGAGTCAATAGAAGTGTTTTCTCTCTGTCATTTAGCATTTATCACCACAGAGTACCTACAAATGTAGGCTTCCGTCCATTTGTTGCCTAAAGTTCTGTTGCCATGGAACCACTGTTGAATACTTCTTTTGGGCCTGTCCCACACATGCTATCACTTCAGTGAAACCACCGATTCTTGCCACCCCTCCCCCTTCCTACTTCCAATGAACCAAGTAGGTATTTTGGGATGGAGGTCTAAAAGTTGTGCTCTTGTGGTAGTTAAGGGTGACAAATTGGAACAATAATAAAGAAGATTAAACAAATAGAGAGTTGAAATCAATTCAAGCAAAGTTATTTGCCTGTGTTATTTTGATTGGATAAATTCCAAAGTTCCTGGACAGTTTTTGATGTTATTATGACCGACTTTGGCAAAAACTTGACTAACTTTCATGGTTTTTGTTTGCATGCTTGTGTTGATTTTTTTACTGGTGGATGGAATATGGTAAGATTGAAATGATACAGCAAATGAGATGACGGTTTTAATATGTGGTTGCAGAGTCAACGTTATGAAAGAACTCCATTTGGCATATATTCCTAGATTTCTTTTTAAAAATCTGCGCTCAGGAGGGTATAGAGAAAAGTCTCACCTCTTGTCATGGAATGGTGAGCCGCTGTCCTCCTTCCCACACTGTGAACAACTTTAGAACGTGTAAGATGGAAGAGAACCATGCTGGAAGCTGTCTGTAATTCATTCTTTTAGTTGGTTTGAGGTTTTAAAAATTAAATATTGAGTGGCTATAAAAGAATGCATATGAAGTATGTAGAAGGTTTAAAGAACATTACTGTCACTGTGTTAGTTCTTATGTGCCCCTCCCTCATCCTATTGCCCTCTTTTCCCTTTAAGAGAACACCATTCCGGATTTTGTATTTTGCTTTTCTTCATAGCTTTATCATGAGTGTTTAATCATTCTGCATGCTTTTAGACTTTATCCTATGGAACTGTATTACGTGCCTTCTTTCATGACCTCCCTTTTCAGTCTTTTACTCCAGTGATTCACCAGTGTTTTTGCTTATAGCTGTATTTCATTGCATATCGTTCCAAAATAAATATTCTATTGTATTAATAGACCATAATTTCTAATATGCATTTTACTGTTGATAGGCATTTGGGTTGTTTCCATTATTTATTCTGAACAGTGCTGCTGTGAACACTTTCTGTTTGTTGCTGGTTTATAGAAATTAATTTTGATTTGGTTTGCGAATATCTCAAGGAATGTTCACATCTATGTTGAGTGCATTTGGCCTGTAATTTTGCAATGACATTTTTAGATTTTGCCATCAAGGTTGTTTCTGTCTCTTAAAAGGAATTATGATGGAGTTCCCCCCCCTTTTTTCCTTTTCTATAATCTGAAATTGTTTGTGTAACACTGGAACTACTTGTATTTCTGATATTTGATGGAGCTTGTCTGTAAACCCATCTTAGGTTGGTGCTCCTTTTGAGGGAAAATTTTAAATTACTGACTTGGGTTTTTTTTGTTTTTTTGGGTTTTTTTTTTTTTAAAGATGTTATTTATTTATTTGACAGAGATAGAGACAGCCAGCGAGAGAGGGAACACAAGCAGGGGGAGTGGGAGAGGAAGAAGCAGGCTCATAGAGGAGGAGCCTGATGTGGGGCTCGATCCCATAACGCCGGGATCACGCCCTGAGCCGAAGCAGACGCTTAACCGCTGTGCCACCCAGGCGCCCCTGACTTGGGTTTTTAAACTGTTATAGGATTATTCAGTTTTATCCATTTTATTTATGTTTTAAAATTTAGTGGCATATAGTTATGCATAATATCCTCTTATTAATATATTCTCGATTTCCCATATGTTGTCTGTGGGGTCTGTAGTTGTTCCTTTTTTATTTCTAATATTGTTATTCTGTATCTCTTCTCTTTTTTTTCTTGGTCAGTTTCACTGGAAGTTTGTCAACTTTGTCAACTTTTTCAAAAAACCAAACTTGGATTTGGCAGACTATTGCATATTTGTTTTCTATTATGTGAATTTCTGATGTTATCTTTCTAATTGCCTTTTTTCTAGTTCCTCGGGCTTGATTTTGCTGGTTTGTTTTTTCCCCCCTTTCATCTCTCTAGGTAGATACTTAGCTCACTGTGATTGTTTTAAATTGATTGCAAATTCTTTGACACTTTTTCCTTCAGAAAAATGAAACCTAATTTTCCTTCTCTTTAATATGGGCCAGACTTGATGACTCACTTCTTACAAATAGAAGGTGGCAGAAGTAATATGTGGAGTTTCAAGAATAGGTCACAAAAAGAATAGCTTCTGCCTGGCTTTTTCTCTTTTGGATCACTCACTTNCTCACTGTGATTGTTTTAAATTGGTTGCAAATTCTTTGACACTTTTTCCTTCAGAAAAATGAAACCTAATTTTCCTTCTCTTTAATATGGGCCAGACTTGATGACTCACTTCTTACAAATAGAAGGTGGCAGAAGTAATATGTGGAGTTTCAAGAATAGGTCACAAAAAGAATAGCTTCTGCCTGGCTTTTTCTCTTTTGGATCACTCACTTGGGAGGAGCTAACCACCACCTAGTGAAAACACATGGCAGCCCTCTATGGAGGGCCATGTACATGAGAGAAACTGAGCCTTCCTGCCAACAGCCAACACCAACATGCCAGCCACGTGGGTGCTTCTGTTATAGTCAAGCCCTCACATGATTGTAGTTTTGGCCAAGGATGTGACTGCTACCTCAAGAAACACCTCAAGCCAGAACCACCCAGCCATAGGGTTTTCAAGTTCCTGACCCACAAAAACTATGAAAAAGGATAAATAAGTACCACGGTTGTAAGTCATTGGCTTTTAGAGTAATTTGTTATTATAGCAATAGAAAAACTAATATATCACTAATCATCATCCTTTCTTCTGCTCTAATATAAGCGTAAATGCTTTAAATTTCCCTCTGCATATCGTTTTAGCTTAATCCCACAAGTTTGGATGTGTAGTATTTTTCATTATCATTTTTGCAGCAATTTTCATGATCAGATTTAAATATTTTCTAATTTCCAGTATTATATTTTCTTTACATTATGAGTTACTTAGAACTGTATTTCTTAATTTCCAAATATATATTGTGTACTTATTATTGGCTTCTAGCTTAACTGCATTGTAGACAAAAAATATGGTCTATATGATAACCTTTAAAATGCGTTGCACCTTGCTTTATGGCCCTTTATGGGGTCTAGTGGGGGAGGGGGTCTGCAGCCTAAAAGCTCCTTGAATACTTGTATATGTGTGTGTCTATTAATTTAAGTGTGTCTTTGTGTCATTCCAGCCTGTTTTATGTTTACTGATTGATTGTTTTTTACTATGCTAAATTTATCCCTTACCAAAGAGGGGTCTGTTAAAATCTGCCACTATGATGATAGACTTTTTTCATTTCTATTAATTGTTGAATTATATTTTGTTACATATTTTATAACATATCCATGTTACTAGATGGATACTTGTTTAAAATTGTTTTATCTTCCTGTGAATTGAATCGTTTATCATTATGAAATGACCCATTTTATCTTTATTAATGCTATTTGCCTTCAAGTCTGTTCTGTTTGATTTTAATGTAGCAACACTAACACTCTTTTTTCAGGGCTTGCACAGAATATCCATTTAATAAAAAAATCTGACAATCTTTTAAATGGAGCATTTAGTTTGCTGGCATCTACTATGATTACTCATATTTTCGTTTTAAATCTCTCATATTTTGTGTTTTCTGTATATTCCACCTTTTCTGTTTCCTTTCCTCTACGTTCTTGCCTTCTTCCAAATTGATTATTACCACTGTGCAATAGAAATGTGCATATTCTGTTTCTGCCTTGTTAGCCTGCATAACTTCTCAAAAATTAATCAACATCCTTAACTTTCTGCCAAAAAAATACAGATAACTTAGAATGCTAACTCCTATAACATTTCCCCACTACCATTTACAGGTTCTCTTTGACTTGAATTTCAATGAAATCTTTTAATTGTAACCCTCCAAGGTATTATTATTGCTGTTTTATACAGTTTTAATGTTTACCACATCTTTACCTCTCTTTGCTCACAATTTCTTCTTGCATCTCAGACCTTCCATTTGGGAGCATTTTCTTTCTTCCTGAATTGTATCCTGTAGAATTTCCAGTTTTTGTTTATCAGAAAATGTCTTTATCTCATCCTTGTTCACAAAAGATATTTCACCACATATGAAATTCTGGGCTGATAGTCATTTTCTGTCACTATATCGAATATTTTATTCCACTGTCTTTTGGCTTTCATCTTTGAAGTTGAGAAATTTGTTGTTCTTTTGAAAGTAGTTTGATGTACTTCTCACTTTAAAAACACACACACACATATTTTCTTTGTTTCTGGTATTCTCCAGTTTCACAAAAATGTGTCATAGCTGTGGAGTTCCTATTTATTTAGAATACTTGAGATTTGTTGTTTTCCTGAATTTTTAGGTTATTATTTAATCAATTTTGGAAGATTCACAGCCATTATCTCTTTTGCTCCCTTGTTCGGTCTCTTCTCCTTTGGGAAATCTGATTAGATTCATATTATATATTCTTATTCTATCTTCTTCATCCCTTAACCTTTTATATTTTTCATCTTTTTTTTTCTGTTTCTTCCTGAACAGTTTCTATAGATCTCTCTTCTGTTATATTTAATCTCCTGCTACACTCAATGAGTTTTGCTTTTAATTGTCATATTTTTTCCATTTCTAGTGATTATTTCTGTTCTTTTTCTAATCTGAGCAGTCATTTGAAATCATCTCTTACTCTTTTCTCACACTGTCAATTCCTTCTCTTTTAAAAACATGTTAAACTGACTGTATTTTATATTCTGTGTTGCTAATTCCAATATCTGAGATGTTTGTGGGTTGAATTCTGTTATTTCTTATTTCTTTTTTTTTTTAAGATTTTATTTATTTATGTGACAGAGAGACAGCCAGCGAGAGAGGGAACACAGCAGGGGAGTGGGAGAGGAAGAAGCAGGCTCCCAGCTGAGGAGCCCAATGCGGGACTTGATCCCGCAACACCGGGATCACGCCCTGAGCAAAGGCAGACGCTTAACGACTGCGCCACCCAGGCACCCCTGCTATTTCTTATTTCTGCTTCTTCTCTCTCATGGTACCTTATTAACTGGTATGCTTTGTGATTTTTCATATAAGCTCGTATTTCGTTGAGGCCAGTTGAAAGTGAATTCCTCCAGAGAGGATTTGTGTTTCNCGGGACTTGATCCCGGAACACCGGGATCACGCCCTGAGCAAAGGCAGACGCTTAACGACTGCGCCACCCAGGCACCCCTGCTATTTCTTATTTCTGCTTCTTCTCTCTCATGGTACCTTATTAACTGGTATGCTTTGTGATTTTTCATATAAGCTCGTATTTCGTTGAGGCCAGTTGAAAGTGAATTCCTCCAGAGAGGATTTGTGTTTCTTCTTACCAGATGCTAGAGGGCACTGCCAGACATTTGGACCACTCAGTTAATGTGCATTTAGGCCATAAAGGTTGTGGGAACATGCTTGTGAATATTATTTCTCAAGGGAAGTATTTATCTCCTTTACTCAGTGCCAAGGTTTGAGACAGGCAGTTTTCCTTGTAATGGTCTAAACCCATTTATATACAGGTGGTTTCTGCACTTTAATTTAGCACCTTATATGGATTGGGACTTTGATTCTGGTACTCAGCCTCCTGGGAGACTACGTAAAGGGTAGCATAGNCTTCTTACCAGATGCTAGAGGGCACTGCCAGACATTTGGACCACTCAGTTAATGTGCATTTAGGCCATAAAGGTTGTGGGAACATGCTTGTGAATATTATTTCTCAAGGGAAGTATTTATCTCCTTTACTCAGTGCCAAGGTTTGAGACAGGCAGTTTTCCTTGTAATGGTCTAAACCCATTTATATACAGGTGGTTTCTGCACTTTAATTTAGCACCTTATATGGATTGGGACTTTGATTCTGGTACTCAGCCTCCTGGGAGACTACGTAAAGGGTAGCATAGGTCATCAGCTTAAGGTGGTAAAGGCACTGGGTCTGTGATGCCTTCACTTTTCTAAAGTGAAAGCTAGCTTCAAGGCTTGGCTTACATTTTGGGGTTTTGTATTAGTTTGCGAGGGCTGCTATAACAAATTACCACTGACCAGGTGGCTTAAGCACCATACGTTTTTTGTCTCACATTTCTAGAAGCAAGAAGGTGTTGGCAGGGTTAGCTCCTTCTATGGGCTGTGAGAGAAGTATCTGTTCCAGGCTTCTCTCCTTGCCTTATAGAAACATCACTCCTATCTCTGCCCTCATCTTCACATGGCATGGTCCCTCTGGGCGTGCCTATGTCCAAATTTCCCCTCTTTATAAGGACACCAGTCATATTGGGTTAGGAGCTCAAGCTATTCCAGAATGACCTCATCTTAAGTAGCTATATCCATGATGACCTTAATTCCAACGAAGGGCACTTTCTGAGGTACTGAGGATCAGAATTTCAACATATGAATTTGAACATTTCTTCCTTTACTGCCAGCTCATCAAGGTATTTAAGAATATTATTCACAGTGTAATTTATGCAGCTTTTTTTTTTTTCACGGAGAGTACTGGTTAAAGTACAGAGCCTACCATAGTGCTGGACACCCACAGATAAAATTTAAGTGGTGTTGAAAAGGTAATTATCCCTAATAGCAGTTTTACAAAGGCTGCTTCTGTCTTTTAAGCACACGTTCATTTTGCAACCGTGTGGCATTGCCCTTGAGGTCTGGCAGCTGCACACCGGCCACCTTGCCCTCGGTGGGGAAAGACTCAAAAGCTAAAGCTGACCTTCAGAAAATTTTCAAGTTTCAGGGCCATGTTAGGAACCAGTGTTTCAGTCAACTCTGTGTTGAATGCTCTCTGCAACTATAGCCCATACCAGCCATAACGGTAATAATAAAGAAATCTCAGTCAAGAGATTAAATTCAAGGTTAAATTCTACTCTGTATGCAATGTGTAAGATGATAGAGAAATGCAGAATACATTTTAGAAAGCTTTTCATTAAATACCATTCAAGCCTTTCCCATATATAAAGGATTCAGCCTCAGTTCTCTGAAAACTTTGCTTAGTCAGAAGCTCTTACTCATTTAAGGTTATCCATAGACAAAGAATTTAAGAGTATTTTTCAAGATTTTATTTATTTATTTGAGAGAGAGAGGGTGGGAACAGGGAGAGCAACAGAGAGGGAGGGAGAAGGAGGAGGGGAAAGAATCTCAAGCAGACTTCCGTGCTGAATGCAAAGCCAGACACACAGCTCAACACAGGGCTCAATGCGGGGGTCAATGAGACACCAGGCTCCATGTGGGGCTTGATCTCACAACCCTGAGATCATGACCTGAGCTGAAACCAAGAGTGGGACGTTCAACGGACTGGGCCATCCAGGTGCCCCAACAATGTTTTTCAAAGTGATATCTGTCAACCACTTGCTCTGAATGATTATGGAATCAGGGTGGGGTGAGGAGGCTGTTAAAATTTCAGATTCCCTGGCTTTACCACAGACCTACTAAATTAGAATTCTGAGGCGGGAAGCCCAGAAATCTGTATTTTAAGCAGCATCCCTTCAAAGTTAGAGAATAGTGGCTGCCTAGGGTCTTCCTCTCAAATGTAACACATTTTTCTTTAAGCAATTTAATTTTTATTTTTTCTTAAGTCACATTCCTGGTAGAGAGTTAGGATTTTTATAATACAAAATCATTGTTTGAAGTGGGATTCAATAAAACAGTTTAAAAGTAGTGCATGGCCACAATGTGCTTAACAATTATATGATAAAATCAAGCCATTTATAATATTGTAGTTAGAGTACCACAACTTCCTTTTTGAAAATGATCTTAAATCTAATAGCAAGTACAACTGAGAAATATTTTATTTATTTACTGAGTTTTGCATTTCTTTTATTTTTTTAAAGGAAGTCCAGACTTCTTCTTCTTCTTTTTTTTTTTTAAGATTTTTTATTCATTTATTTGACAGAGAGAGAAGGAACACAAGCAGGGGGAGTAGGAGAGGAAGAATCAGGCTCCCAGCAGAGGAGCCTGATATGGGGCTCGATCCCATAACACCGGATCACACCCTGAGCCTAAGGTAGACGCTTAATGACTGAGCCACCCAGGCGCCCCCTGAGTTTTGCATTTCTAATGTGAGCCTTTATCTTTCCTACTGCATTATCTAATTGTACATAAAAGCTCACTCCAGCAAGCTGTACCTTGAGTATGTGTGTGGGGACGATCTCCTCTAATAAGATGAAATATGTCTCTCCCCTTCTGCCTGTGTCCTCTTCTTCTGACTGCTGTAGGGGAGGAAAATTTTTTCCTCAACCATCTTAGGATCCCTGGCTCGTTCTGAAAAACACAAATTGCTGGACCCCATTCCCAGTTTCTGAATCATTAGGTCTGGGTTGGGTCCTAAGAATTTGCATTTCTAACATGTTCTCTGGTGATGCTGATGCTGATATTCCTGGTCTAGTGACCATACTTGCAAAACCACAGTATTAACTCATTTAATCCTCACAGCTCTCTTGTGAGGTAGGCACTATTATTTTTATCATCCCCATTTTATAGATGAGGATTCTGGCTGGGAAGACAGCTGGTGATTAATACGAGGCTTTAAACCCAGGCAGTGTGACTCCAAAGCTCATGATCCATCGAACCTACCGTACCATGTGGTTTCTCAGTTGGCAAGCACTTATTAAGCACCTATTGTTCATCCATTATTTGACTAGCTGCTATAAGAAAAATCGAATCCAATTCCTTATTCAGGTCCACAGGAGTTCAGGTTAGTCTCTTCTTACTGAACTTGACACCAGCATGTTTAATTTTGTAATATCTATCTGAGAGGGAAGTGAGCTGCTGTACATTTATTGAAATTAAGGTAGCAATTGAGATGCAGAAGTTAAATCTTTTCTCTGCTTTTCAACATGAAGTTGTGCCTTAACCCAGATGGGTTTTCCTGTGGTAAATTGTGTACTGTAAAAATGCTCTCCAAAGTCAATTTTCTTGGCTTGTACAAAAATACAGCTGAGAATAATTTTGTGGGGTATGTTGCAGGGGTGGGATTGAAAATTCATGGTACTTATGTATTACCATCTCTTTATGTTTTAAGTACTTAGTCTTTTTCTTTCTTTCTTTTTTTTTTTTTTTTTTTTTTTTTTTTTTTTTTTCCTTTCAGCATTTTCTTATGCTGGTTGGATTTCTGTATTGGCTATTGCTCGGGAGGAAGTCCTGACTTGACCTGATTTTTTTAGCGTTTTCTTGTGGAGACCACAAATTATGCTTCAAGTGACCACCATCTGACTGTTAGGGGGATGTTCGTATTTTAAGGGGCTCAAAAAGGGAGGTGAAAGAGAAGGAAGTTGGGAAGGAGCAATGACATCATAACCTCCACTTTCAGGCTACTCCCTCCTGAGTTCCCTTTCCCGTGCGGGATCAGGGCATGGGTTATGCAAGTACCAGCAAAGAAAAGAACTGAGACTTCTCTTCTTTTGTACTTGCCTGTTCCTTCTCCAGCTTTCTACAGAAATTAGAGGACTGCCCAGACTGCCCAACTGCCTAGATTAATGACAATCATTTTTCTTCTAGTTTTGTGCGTGTATGTCAGGGATAAATGACACCTTAAGTGATGAGAGAGGCAAAACTTAGAACAAAAGAACCTTTATTAAGTGTCTACCATATCCAGAACATTGTCTTAGATACTGGACAAGGAGGTGGGTGGGCAGGGAGCACACTAAAACCAAACAGCCACTGTCTGTAAACAAGATTTGTGTTGTAAGGCTAACCCATTTCATCAACAGCAGAGAGTTTGGGGAATTGTTTTCTCCTAACTTTGAAGGACAGATGGAATAACAACTGAAAAGTAGAGCAGAAACATCATTTTACCTCATTCCATCTCACTTCAAGCCAACTCTTGCCCAACCTGAAGTGTCTCTGTTCCAGAGAACACAGCTGATCGGGCTAGATGCGATCCTATAACACATCTTAACCATTGTCCTTTCCTCCTTCAGTCCCTTGTGAGGAGGATAATAGTTAAAGGTCTCCCCTCTTCTTTTCTTCACCACTCTTTAAGACATCAGATTAGATATATTTTCAAGTTTTGAGAACCAAAAGCCTTCCAGCAAAGCTGTAGACTCCTTTAGGCAATGCCAATGAGTCATTCTTGCCAACACCATAGGTAGTTTGCATCTGTCTAGCATTTCTTGTCAGAGGAAGCTTGACATACACAGAATGAGCTGTGCTTCCTGGCACTGTATGCCCTAGTCACGAACCGCAGAATTTTGCAACAAGACCATTCATTAAGGGCATTCAGTATTGCATTTGGGCCACTTTTCAAATGTGTATTGTGTGTGTATGTGTGTATGTGCTGTGCTGTGCTGTGTGTATTGGGGGCTACACGCTGGCTTCCTGGCTGGCTTCACAGATGTCACTGCATCCATATAGGCACTGTGCTTCATGTCTTTTGTGCAGAAGCAGCTCATCATAGTTTGTGTTTGTCTTTAAAATGAACCAATTTACCCACTTGTGTGCTGATGGATAAACAACAATAGAATGGAAAAGAAATATTGAATTCTGGTTGGCTGAAACAAATGCAAAACTTACATTATTTCTTCTATAGATACCTTGAAGTCCAAATGTTCTTAGGATTGCCAGAAAGTTCTAAATATCATTAATGTTATTATAGATTGATTGATATTTAAGGTTCAGTTTGGTTGTGATGAAGTATAGGGAAATTCCCACCATAGATGATTGAGTGACCATTGGACTGGGAAGGTGGTTTAAACATTTTCCATGTCTGGTTTCTCTTCTGACTTCTAGTTCCATGTTTGGTGGGGTTTTATTTTTGTAATTTTTTGATTTTTTAAAAGATTTTTTATTTTTTTATTTTTTATTTTTATTTTAAAGATTTTATTTATTTATTTGACAGAGGGAGACAGCCAGCGAGAGAGGGAACACAAGCAGGGGAGTGGGAGAGGAAGAAGCAGGCTCATAGCAGAGGAGCCTGATGTGGGGCTCGATCCCAGAACGCCGGGATCACGCCCTGAGCCGAAGGCAGACGCTTAACGACTGAGCCACCCAGGTGCCCCTAAAAGATTTTTTACTTTAAGTAATCTCTACACCCAACATGGGGCTTGAACTCACAAACCCTGAGACCAAGAATCACATGCTCCACTGACTGAGTCATGCAGGCACTCCCATATTTGGTGGTTTTCAATGAATACAGTACTACTCTGCTCATACCATTTATCCTTTTACCAGGTCAAGAATCTAAGTCTCCTATGGTCTCATTAAGATGTTCCTGGAAATGTGAATTTTCTATTCAACTGAAGAGAAGGGAATGGAAATTGAAATATAATAAAGAGCTAACAATTGGGGCTAAATGGACTGTTACACATTATATTCTTGAAATTATATTTCTTGTCTTCTCAGTTTTTCTCCAAAGGACATATCCTATAATTACAACACTATTTTTACTCCCCTTTGCTTCTTTCTGCCTTAGAAATAAATCCTGTGCCAGTAGCTCACTTCGGGATCCTTAGTTCAATTTTCTGAAGGCGTTGGTTTATGTCATTTCCCCTGGAAAGCCTTCCTTAATTTGTCAGGGCTAGATGAAAGCTTGTCTGATTTCCTTCTATCTGTGCATTCATCTATCCTTCCTTCTTTCTTCTCTGTTCCTACTTCCAGCACAGTACCAACCACATTGTGTCATCATTGACCGTTTACTAGTCTGGCTCCTAAAACTAGAAGTTCCTAGAGGCCAGGCCAGTATCCATCTCCTATTGCTTCTAGCAACAGGCCTGGGATATAGTAAATATGTACACATTTTTGGATTTTTTAACTGAGCGAAAGAGCATAGGACAGGGGTCATTATTTGAAGAAGGGTCTAGAAAGGATAACAATAGTTAACAAAGCTACTCAGCGTGTTTTGGAAGAGGGTCCAGTTTACTTGTATTAACAGCAAAGACATTTTCCTTGCATACTCAGCTTTCTTATTTAAATACCCATGCAGTTTTTTGTTTCTTTTCTGTTTCTCCAAAGGTGCCTTAACTTTGCAACTTTTCCTCTTGTTCCTCATCATTTGCTGTCATTCCTGTTTAGTCTTTCTTCTGGATAGAAAGCAGTACTTTTGGCTTATTATTCAAATGATTTGTGAAAATCAATTTTACTAGTCGATTTCTGACCAAGACCAGCCAGGCAAAGTGATTATTATGCCATTATTTAAATGAATTGTTTTGCCAGCTATGCCTCATTAAACATCCCTTCTTTTGTTTAAAAAAATCTTTCTTGGGAAGCCTGGGTGGCTCAGTTGGTTAAGAGTCTACCTTCTGCTCAGGTCATGATCCCAGGGTCCTGGGATTGAGTTCCCCCATCAGGCTCCAGGCTCAGTGGGGAGGCTGCTTCTCCCTCTGCCTGCTTCTCTCTCTGCCTGCTTCTCCCCCTGCTTGTGCTCTCTCTCTCTCTTTCTGACAAATAAATAAACAAAATCTTTAAAAAAATCTTTCTTATCGTTTATAATCTGTTTTCATTTTACATATAATTCTTTAGAGTCATATTGGTAACTGTAACTTTAATGTTGCTTTTGAGTAAGTAACTTAATAAAAGAACACAATGTTTCTTCACCTCTGTGAATGAAAGACTTTTCCTCTCACATTTCAGTGGCTTCTGAAGCCCTAGCCCCTCCATGAAGCTTACTAGAATAATGCCAGGGTAGGTATCTTCCTCGAATCCTACCCTATTCAAATGGGCGAGTTATACTTGTTCATGGACTAAAATTATGCATGTATCAAGTGTTTATTTATTATTAGATAGCTCATAGAGGAAGAAAATGGAAATGAAATATTTTGTATGTTACAGTTTGTCAGAGATATGATTGTAAATTGTAATGGTAAAATATTGGCTAACATTGCTAATATTTATTGAGCACTTACCATGTGCTATGTGCTATGTGTTAACAATAGTCATATGGATTAGTGTTTTCCTAAAGGAATTAAGGCTTGGACAGGTAAAGAAACCTGCCTAGGAGGTGGACAGTTAATCAACTATAGACTCAGAATTCAATCCTGAATGTTTGACCTTGAAGCCCATGCTCCTCACTGATGTGTATTTAAGAGTTTGGCACCTTAAGGATTACATTCAGTTTTCCCTGACACGTTTCAAGAGGGATTTTAGGAAGTGGTAGTATTAGTCACCAGTATTTGAGTGACTACTATGCTAGGTAAGGTACCACTGGGTGTTTGACGTATGTATGCTCTTTCAATCCCAGTGACAATATTAAGCAGAATTAATTTTTTAGCCCCATTTTGCAGATGAAGAAACGAGACTCACGAAAATTAGGAAATATTTTGAAGGTCACAAAGCTATTAGATAGCTAAGCTCGATTCCTACATAGATATGTGTTCTTGCTGCTGTAATACTAAAGTGTATTCAGGGAAGTGTTAAATAGTATGAGGTCAGGAAACCAGGTTGTATTCTGAGAGAACTGGGTATGTGCAGCCTCACAGTGATTGAGGAGAGAAAAAATCAGGTATCTTCTGTCACCAAGAAGGATCAGGGATATTGTATTTTGCCCCAAAGGCTAAAGTGTCTCTTGTAAATGTAGGCAATCCAGATTCTGAAATCCCAATTACAGTTGTTTGCTTCTAGGAGTTTTATTTAATTAAAAGTAGAAATTGAATTGATAATTCAAAATTACTAACAACTAAATGTGAGCTCAGTTAAAGCCCCCGAGTGACATCTGTCCCATGCATCACATAGCATATTTTTGGTGTGTTAGAAGGAACAACACTTCCAGAGTGACAGAGGTAAAGCCTCAAATCTACTCCATATCTGCCAGAATGAAAACAAAAATAATCTTATCTTTCTTCTTTTCCTCCCTCTAAGTAGGTGTCAATAGTTCCAAAGGGTGATAAGGGCAACTGATGGGGTGGGAGACGGGGAATTGCCTCAGTGTTCAAGCCTTCATAAGGCAGAGGACATTGGACAAGTCAACTAATAACATCTACCACAGTATTGTGGTGAAGAGGTGAGTCAACTACTGAACATGAAGTTCTTGGAGCTCCTTACAGGAGGCATGGAACATTAAGTTAATAAAAGCTGGTGAGAGGTTGAGCACCAAGTAGGACGTGACATAAGCAGGATCAGGAGACCCATTGTGGGCCAGCCCGAGGGTTGGCCATCACTTCCCATCACAACACAGTGGTTGATGTGAGCCAGGAAGTGGGAGCATTTAAGGATAAAGAAGCAGTGCCAAGGGACGGTCTGCAGGTGATTTTCCAGTATGTACTTTGGCATGGTCTGATATTAACTTGGTGCAAGGAAAGACCATGTGAACCTTGTCATTGTTTCCTCTCGTTGAATGGTAGAATAACTATGGGTGTCCTTGCACCTGTGGGGTAGAAAATTTGAGTAGAAAATTTGCTTTTCTTTCACATAAAAGAACATTGGAGCACTTGGTTTCTGATGGTACCCTAAGATTACGTAATGCTAGGTAAAGAGGTGCTGGAGAGGGTGGCTTTTAGAACACACTAATTCTACTCCAGGACACAGAATCAGGTTAAGGATGAGAAACTGCCCTTGCCTGCCTCCCTCCCTTCATCCATCCCTCCCTCCCTTCCTCCCTTCCTTCCTTCCTTCCTTCCTTCCTTCCTTCCTTCCTCCCTTCCTCTTTTCCTCCTTCCCTCCCTCCCTTGTGCCAGCTAACACCCACTGAACACCTTTTGTATACCAAGCCCATGGTAAGCGCTGGGAATCCAGTGGTATACAAAGCAGACATGATCCTTGCTTTCTTAGAGGTTAAAAGCTAGTAATAATAAAGAAAAAAGTAGCTACAAATGGAGATGCGTATGTAAAACATACACTAAAACATTGGAACCGAAGGACTTGATTTAGATTCGTTTAAGGGAAGGATTCTGTGAAGGACTAACATGGCAAATTAACCCTGAAGAACGTAAGGTCTAGGACAAGAGTTGGCGAATTATGGTCTCCCTCTTCTGTCTCACGCCGGATCTGGCGGAATCCGGCCACCCGTTTTTATGTGGCACATTGGCCACACCATTCACCTGTGCATTGTAGGGCTGCTCTTGAGATGAGTAGTTTCAACAGAGTCCATTTAGGCCTGCAAAGCCCAAAATATTTACTCTTTGGCTTTTACAGGAAAAGCTTGCTGACCGCTGGTCTAGAAAATCCTTGAAAATAAGAGTTACAGTATTTAGTTTGACCGTTGCATTTTTCAGGCAATGTGGGCCATAGACTTTGCAAGAGTGAAATGTTTGTGGGCACAAATTGTTTGGATATCATAGTGTGTGTCTTTTCATGAAGTAGGCTTTACGCAGACAAGAAGCTTTCTCCAAAACTTGACGTTACATATTTCAAATGGATTTTTTGTTTGTAGAGAGTGCTATGACATGATGATCATAAGCTTTACATTTGGAATCAGATTATTTTATTTTATTTT